>NW_003210321.1:238741-271013 GCF_000006405.1 Perkinsus marinus ATCC 50983
TATAGAGGCGATGTCGAGAAATAGTGTCACCGCTAACTGTGACTCAAGCTTGGGTTTGCTCCCAATGCACGGCGATAAATTCCATCGCTCCAGCAGTTGGGTTTCCTCCAACGGGGCATGGTAGTGGCGGATATCTCCCTTGTAGGTGTGTTTTTTGCTCGCATGGTCAGTGACTGTCCAAGAGACCAGTGGCTTTGCTCAGCTGACCTCGTCCGGCACGTGTCCTCATTCTTGTATCAGTCTGATGTGTGCAGCCTGTGGCGAACGTGTAAGCTGTCTTATGAGCATCTCCACGTGGGTTCGCTCTTGTGGTTGCCGAACATATTCTTACTGGATGGTGATGATGAGGAAATCAACGAGCGTTTGGCTGAGGTCTGCCCAGATTCGGTGAGGTTCATCCGAGTTCCCATTCAGAGTCCTCAAAGTGTGAAGGCTCTCCTTCCCTTTCTACCCCACATCTCTGGGCTTGGTATCGAAATCTCAAGCGCTGCTGCAGCCGAACAGTTGAAGGAAAGCCTAGGGGAATTCCGTGGCCGTCTGGAACGTATTTGGGTGGAATACTCTGTGGAAATCGATGAATGTATCGATTACATTGGGGAGAGCTGCAAGGAGGTCTATCTAGCTTCTACTGGTTCATCATACATAACTGTTGAGCTTGGTACGAAGGTTGAGGAGGTCGTCCTGGCCGGTAAGCTCAGCTGCAAGACGCTACGGTGTCTCGCGGCGTTACCTAGCAACCAGTTGATCATATTGGACCTCTCACACTGCCGTTTGCCGCACCGTATGGAAGTCAGTGTAGATGACATCTTGGAACGTCATCACGGGTCGTTGAGCTATATGGCCTTCAAGTACTTCCCACTACCCTTGTCTCGTCTTGCTGGTGTCGGCGCGAGGTACCCGAGGCTTGTGTGTTTTCCCAAGCTTGTTAGAGGGCTCGACGTTATGCAGGTGGTCCTCACTGATCTGTCGCCGAGGATGACCTTCAGTGCTCCTACTGGTAGTAGAGAGGACTACTTCTCTCGCTTTGACCATCTGCCTTTGATCGGTTGGAGCGAATTTGGCGTTTTCGCTTCCACATTGGCAATCTTCGACTTCTGTGAGCTGGAGGCAACTTGGGCCTCTCTGGCTGGGGAAATCAAGGGCTTGTGGGCAGCTGCGGCCAAGTCTGTTGAGCAGCTCTATGGAGACTATAGGAAGTACGTACCTGCATCCAAACTGCCTGCAGCTTCCTTCGATCTCGAGCTGTCCAGCGACTCTGGCTCCGCAGAAGTTGATGACGATAACAGCAGGTCTTCTACTTCGTCAGACCTTTGAGTAGATCTGTATGGCACATTGCAGCTGTCTGGACGTGTCGCTGAGTCTGAGCAAGCCTGGTGGCCTTCCAGGATGTCTCAAAGGGCAGTCGCTGGCTGGCTGTTGTGACAAGGGGATGTTATACGATGACAGGTTCCAAGAGCTTGTTGATTTTCCCACCGTTTCAATGATCACTAGTCAGTCTCCAGTTACATGGTAATAGAGTTTCGGCCGTAAACAGCTGTTTGATTCACTCTGTCGTGGTGATGTTCATAAATCCACTTTGGGGGGGAGGTGACGAGACATGTGGTTCAAGGTACTGCGGCTCATTGGTGCAGTGATTCTCTAAGAACTGAGAATCTCAGTCTGCTTTTCTCCTTTTTTAGTTCTATCACTCTCGCTTTTGAGAGGACCCTGCATCAAGGAATTCACAGACGCCGCAATGAGTTTCCCCAACAGCAGACGGGCGGCCTCGGAAGCCGATGAAGGTGGCCAAAGAGGTAATAGTATTCAATGATGAGATATGGGTATAAGGATTGGAAGGCTGAGGGAACATGGTTTCTGGCAATCGTCTGGTCTGCTGTGTTGGTGAATTTGGTGAAGGCGTGGTAACTGGTAGTGAGTGGGTTGAGATGTCCGCTGACGTCAATGAGGGAGTGGGGACCACAACGGTACAGGCACCAGGTCTCGGCTTGAGCTCGCCAGACGATCTCGAGGAGCTCAGGAGTCGAGACGCTCAGCGTATCACCTCCATGGATCTGTCTCACAACCTCATTACGTCCTTGCGGGGCTTCGCCAAGTTCACAGGGTTGGTCGAACTTAGACTCTCTGGCAATCGTGTGAAGAGCCTCGACGGCTGTTTGGATGGTTTGGCTCACCTTAAGCATCTAGACCTGAGCTACAACCGTCTTACCTCTCTTGAGGACGCGGGCTCGAGTTTTGGTAACCTCATGGCCCTTGAGAGACTCGAGCTGCAGGGTAACAGCATAAGTCAACTGCTGGGTCTTCAGCAGGTATCATCCTCCTCGTCGTCGCCGTTGCCGTCCATATCGTATTTTTGTCAGTGCTGGCGTCCTCCTCCTCCTCAGTCTTCACCACTCGACGCTTCTGAGAGTATGCTCCCTGGTGTCACCTATCTAGACCTTCGAGATAACCGCATCGAGGATTCAACACAGCTACTGTATATATCAGGGATGACTATAAAACAAGTGAGTTGAATATTTTCGTGGCGCGTGACGATAATGCCCTCAGTTGCTCATGCGTGGGTCTCGAGAGCACCGCAATACGATATGCGAAGACGCGAACTACCGTCTGATGGTGCTGCAGACTTTACCGGATATCGAGGTCTTGGATGGGAGAATCGTCACGGAAGATGAACGGAGGGAGGCTAGGAGCAAAGCTCTTGTTATGCTGCGGTGCACGAGGAAGGAGGAGACGGTGAAGTTACCCGCAGATCGAACAGGTGCCTTTAGGGAGGGCCGATGGACGAGGCCATGGGGGAGTTAATCAGAAGCTGTTTTGGTTGTAGTCGCAGCAGTGTGGGGATATATGCACGTGGCCAACTTCATGTGTTGCTAGGAATATGGAAATTTTGAGAAAATTATCGTTGATTTTTGTATAGTTATACCCAAAATCGTCGGAGTTTTTCATAATATAGTGAGGGAACTTACGAGCTCAGTTGAGGAAACCAAACATACATTCCTACATTGAGTCGCAGTGTGGTAGACTTGAGTATTACATAGCTGATGTAGAGTATTAGCCTCTAAGACGGCAGAGCGGAATACTACTATATGCGTCCGATTATAATAACCGATGAGCGCTTATACAGTCTGTGCTCTATTGGGTTGAGTGGTTGGGTCTGTCAGGTGGTACTCTGGCTCAACACAGCACGAGGCGGTCTGCTTCTCACTTGAGAAATCCGTGGGTGGATACATCACGATCGACTGGATCAAGGGTGGTAGATGGGCAGTGGCTCAATCGCAGGGAGTGAGCTCGTCAGGAGAAGGCAGCGTCAGAGCCGCTTGGGGGAGGAAGGAGCAGCTTGAGCCGGAGTCAGCAGGTCGAGGCTGTCGAGAGCCTATCTACCCAAAACGACTCTGCGGAAGCGAATCGGCGAATACAGGTAAGATGGTTGGGCTTTCGTGATGATGACTCCGATGATATTATAGGGAGATGAGCATAGGGAGTGCGAGAGGCAGGTGAGGCAGCTGAGGGCGATGGTCGCGACTATGCAGGAACACTATGAAGCTATGGTAAGGTTGGCTAGAGGACATCGGCAGGGCCTTCTCCTCAGCTGAGGGAGGCCTCGGCCAGACTGGACGGTACTCGGGACCAGCTGGAGGCGATTGAGGAGGAGCGCCGTCGTCTAGAAGTAGGGCGAGGGAGAAGGTGTGGATAACAGGCGGGCTTGCAGGCTTCAGTGAAGCATAGTGAGAAGGCTAAATTGAAGCACGAGGCGGCTCTGGCAAAGGACCTCAAGCTGCTCGAGGCCGACATGGAGAAGAGGAACAGACGATTGAAGACTCTCGAGGAGAATCTCACTAAAAGCGAGCAGGAGGGGCAGGAGGCGCATAAGCTGGTGGAAGAGCTCCAGCGAGAGAAGGAGGAGTTGTTGTAAGAGCACCTGAGTGACAACTGCATCGGCAGCGAATGTCACGTAACAGGAGGGCGAAGGAAGATCTGATCACAAAGTGCTCCAACATGGAGGAGAAAGTCAAAGACTTGGAGGAATCCATGCGGAAAATGGGAGAGCTGGAGTTGGAAGTGAGCAGTTTGAAGGCCCGCAAGGCAGAGGTAAGTTGACGGTGCCGCGTGGGCTACTCGACTGCGACATTTCAGGAGCCCGTAGCGGCTCCTGTTAAGCCGTCACGAGAGGATGTATCGGCTGAGGTGGAGGCGGCTAAACGCGAGGCTATTGGGGTTGTGGAGGAGAAGGCATCTCGATTGGAGGGAGAGGTCGCTGATTTGAAGAGGGAGCTTCAGGTGGTCCTCGGAGGTTCGATACCAACTAGATATCTGCTATGGGCTCCAGTGTGATACAGTATCTAGCCTTGGAATGTGCACGTTGCCCATTGTCGATGGATGAGGAGCACTTGGTGTGGTATTAGACGAGCCGTGGTATCGGGTCACCCGTCTTATCTCTGCGGCATTCTTCCCTTTTTGAACTTGGAAGTTGTTCTTCTGATGTCTCAGGAGCGTAGAGAGCAAATAAGATGTCAGCGGCAGGCCTATGCGGCGTTGGAGGAGCAGTTTCGACTCAAGGCTGAAAGGGACGAGAGCAGGGTGACAGAGCTGACTGCTCAGTTGGAGAGCGAAAGGCAGATGAGTAAGCTTTCATGAATCTTGGAAAAGAACTTTATACTCCTTCCGCGAGGATTCTCTGTAGCTCTTGGGGCCACCACCTGTCCGTTGATCTGAATACAGATTTCACTGCTTCGAATGTCAGCTAGTTGGAAATCCTGTGGTTGGTTCTACTTCGACTATGCCCCGGGATGTGCTTTCGTGACGTTGTTTCTGTGATGCCTTCAGAGGAAGCCATAGAGGCTAAGCTGCGGAAGGTTGAAGAGGAGCTGGACAGAGAGAAGGTCTCAAGCCGAGAATTACGGACAACAGTTGAGGACAGGGACAGGGTGGTGGCGGTGGAGGCAGCAGGGAGGGAGCGAGAGATCGAGGAGCTGAGAAGGGAGCTTAACAAGGCGAAGGAAGAGGCCCATAAGCATAGGAAGGCTCTGAGGTGGGTCGCCTTGGTGAATTTGTGGGGCATTTTGTGAGTTGTTCAGGATGGTAGAATTGGAGGTCACTAAAGACATAGAGCGGATGGTGACGGAGCACGGTAAGCAGCGGAGTAAGCAACAAAAAGAGCATGAGGCGGAGGTGAAGGCGCTGAGGGATGTCCATGAGAAGGAAGTGAATCGGCTGAATGAAGAAATAGCCGGCAAGGAGAAGGAGGTCGTGGGCCTAGCTGCAAGTGTGGAACATGAAATGACCAAGGCTAGGGAATTCAAGGTGGTTTTTTGGGCTTTACGAGATGTTGTCTCGACTATGGACGATCAGGAGGCGACTTCGGCTCTGAGGAAAGATCTCCTTGTGGCATGCAAGCAGTTGGAAAAGGAGGCCCAACAAGAGGCAATACTGCAGAGGAAGGTCCAGGGGCTCCAAGCTGAGCTCGAGAGGCTCAAGGTGGAGACCGAGAGTGAGAGAGGGGAGAGGAGTAGACGAATGGAGGAGTATGAAGCGATAGTGGGTCTAGGGATGAGGTGGACGGTTGGTATCTCCTGAAGGAAGGTATCGGAGCTAAGGAAGAAAGCGGCAGATGCTGAGAGGGCGAGAGAGGCTGCGGAGGCTATCCGATGTGCTCATGATGAGAATATGAAAGGTGCCCGTCGACGCGAAGAAGAACTGGAGAGCAAGGTAAAGGGTCTGGAGGAGCTGGTAAGAAGGGGAAGGAAGTGTTACGCTTCGCAGCTGTCTCGGAAGGTACGGAAGCACGCAATCGAAGCAACAGTGAAGGAGAGGATGGTAGCAGACAGCGCAGAGCACGTGAAGGCTCTGAAGAAGCAAATACAGGGCCTAGAGGCGGACCTGGAGCAGTGCCAGAAGGAGAGGAAGAAGCGAGACAGGTGAGTGCTTGCTGTGGAGTGCAACAAGAAGTCGTTGGTCGGTATAGGGATTGGCAGTCCTTGCTCGATGAAGAGGTTAGTAAGGCTGATCGAGCCAGGGATAAACTCGCACCTACAGAAGAGAAGTTGGCTGCAGCAGAGGGGGAGGTGGGCCTCATGCAGTGGACGAGGTGAACATGCTCATCTCCACCGATCAGGTTGAAAGGCTCCGCGAGGAAGTATCACAGAAAGATGAATCGTTACGGTATGTCACTTCTGAGGTGGAAGAGATGCGGAGAGCAATGCAGGAGGACACTGATATCAAAGTGGCAGAGGTGGAAAGAAGACTCAACCGTGAGCATGAGAAGGTGAGAGGCCACTGTGTTCAACTATATCTACGACGTGCTTGCTTTTTTTGACAAAGTCACCAATAGAAGCTGTGTCAGGCAGGAGGTTTGCTGCATATTAGTGTTGGATGTGTTTTTTCAGAGTCTGTTAGAGCTCGACAGGAGAATAGAAGAGGCACAGCAGCGGAACGATCGAGAAGTGGCCAGGCTGTCCCGTGATCGGGAGGTGCGTGAGCTACTCGAACCTATGACTCATTCAATATTATATCGCCTGCAGGCTATGAAGCGTAGAGCGCATGTGGCGGAGGAGCGTGTGAAACACGTGGAAAAGGAGCTGAGGACTGTTCTCAACGAGTAGGAGCATGTTGTTCTCGAGCCGACGGAACTGTTACTTCGTGACTCCCACTCTACAGCTCTCAATCGTCAAGAATTGCAATGTACTTATTCCGGCTCATCAGATATGAGCATTTGAAAGTCCAATGCGAAGCGAAAATGCGACGGGCGGCAGATCTACTCCTTGAGAGCGGCCTGACATGACTTGAGTCTTTCTTGACGATATTCACACCACTGTCCAGTACAGTATAACCAGTTGAATTCACAATATCTCATCTTTCATGGTTAAACCGTGGTACTAGTTGTGTCGAGTTACTCCGCATTCTGTAGTGTTCTGTTGTTCCGCGAAGTGGTTCACACAGACAGCGCCGCCTGGGATGTGTAGACTGGCTTTAATCACGTTAGTGTGTCTCATTTCCTCGTTGGAAGTGAAGCCAACCAATTTATCAGGAAGTTGCCATTCGTCATCTCTCAGGGAGAACGCCCGAGATAAACCACAGAATGCTAGTAGCATCTGAACCATCGTAGCATCATACTACGATGGCTATATGTAGCGACATCTGGAACCTGCGGGCAGGGCCCGCCACTTTAACCACTCAACCAAAGTGTCAAAAATATTGACTTTCACACACGGATCCCGCTAATCACGGTCAGGAAAGGTGCCACTGTCATTCGAGTTCTACCACACTACTTACGAATTACATTACAGCTCTGGTCACAGGTTTCATTACACCTCATACAGACGAAGTGAATGTTTTCTTTCAGCGCTAAGCCATACTTATCAGGACACGCGATAATTCGCTCACAGTTTCATTTCTGATAGACTTTTTTCGCAGGGCTAGGCTAAAATTGAAAACAGATCTCCTCACGATGTACCGCCAGGCTCTCGACATTAGGAGGAGCACAGTTGAACCTACGGCCTTACTCGTATCAACGGCGTTGATAGTAAACTGACTGCCAAGTAACAGACAGTAAAGAGAGGAAACTTCCCACATTCTTTATCTTAATGAAGCAACAACTTGCGAGTGCTTATAGATAAGCGATTCAGTGAGAGAAATATCAATACCAACTCATCAGCAGGAGCGCTGGTTAACAACAACCGCCGCCGCCGCCGCGGCAGCCTCCCGCCCCCACGCGTCCGCATCTACAATGTTGCGGATCTCCGTGGGGTTATCCAGAATTATGCCCTCCGATTCGGCCTTGGTGAGCACCGCATCGAGGATCTGAAAAAAAGCGGATAACCTGGGCCAACTCGCAGCCATGCCGACCTTAGGAATGTCCGGAAATCTGATCTTTCGGTCCAAGAACAGCTCCACTGCCTTCTCGTTTGCCGCACTCAGGATTGCGGGGGCCGTTCCTAAACAGTGGAAACCTCCCAGCCAACGTCCTCAACTATTCTCAAAGTAGGACGAAATAAATACGTTATTAACAACTTAAGACGTTCTCACCTCCACGTCTGCCGGCTCGGTACGCTAGTTCAACACAGGGGTATTTGTCAGTATCAACCTCCTTGAAAGTAAGGCCACGTTCGAGGTCCTTCAGAGAGAGCCGCTGTAGGCTTGATCCATCGTGATGCAAACGTTGTGGGTAGGCCAGTGTGTACCTTGTTGAGATGACCCTCGAGGGGACTAGGAGAAACATCACTCATACAGTATCGGCAGCTTCATATCAGGTACTCCCATTTGCGCTATGACAGAAGTATCTTCCAGCTCGACCGCACTGTGAACGATAGACTGTGGGTGTATTACAGCCTATAGAGAATTCTACTGATCCAAAGAAGAGGAAGACTATCAGCCTACTCGAATATCATCATAAGGTATGCCAAAGAGGTTATGTGCCTCGATAACCTCCAAGCCCTTGTTCATAAGGGTGGCGGAGTCAACAGTAATCTTAGCCCCCATCGACCAGTTAGGGTGCTTGAGAGCATCCTCTACCGTTGCCGTCCTGACGAAGGAACCATGCTCATTGCCAATGGAGGTCCTGGTCGTACTCCATCTGCTCCTTAGTCCAGTCTCGGAAAGCACCCCCGCTTGCTGTGATGATGAGACTTCTGATGCTGCCCGATGGACATCCCTGACAAACTATACCAACACCACTGATCGAGTCCCTCTACCTGCATGCACTGCCACAAGGCGCTATGCTCCGAGTCAGCCGGCAGCAGCTTCACGCCGTACTTCTTCAGGAGAGGCGCGATGACAGGCCCACCTGCAAGAAGCAATCACCAGAGTCTGCCTTGGACTAGTCACCTGCTATAAGGGTCTCCTTGTTGGCTAGAGCAATGTCCTTGCCGCTCTCGATCGCGGCCACTGTAGGCAGCAGACCGGCGCACCCAACAATACCAGTGACCACCACATCGGCTGGGCAGTCCCTTGCAATCCGTTCCAGCCCAGACGGTCCGACGAAGTACCTCGGGTGAGGCCTGAAGGAGAGCCGCTGAGCTCGTTAACAACACAGAATGGTAAACTTCACCCAGTGAAGCCCTTGAGCTTGAGTGCCTCCTTAAGGGCCTTGAGACCATCATCATTCCCAACAGCCACCATTGCTGGGCAGAACTGGATGATTTGGTCTGCCAGCAGATCGATCTTCGAGCCTCCAGCGCTGAGAGCGACAACCTAAGGGAGGCCCATGGATGATCAGCAATCGATAAATACCAACCTGAAATCTGTCATTGAAATGGCCGCACATATCTAGGGTCTGCGTGCCGATAGAACCGGTCGACCCCAGGACTGCTACTCGCTTAACACCACCTAGCGAGAAACAGTGAGGGGGAGCAGCTCACACAAGCCAGCAGTATTGGAATATATGTTCGCTCTCCTCAGCTGAGTTCAGGGTAGAAGTGTTCAGAAACCAACAAGAATTTCCTCAGAATTTTCATGATGTCATCAACAAATGTAGTTGAGCATGTGCATGTTTTCCCACACTGCAAGCCAGGCTCACTTTCCCTCCCGCTTTCTTCGGCAGGCTGGCTGACTGGCACCAGGCAAGCGCTTCCTTGTGACGAGCCACTCATCATGCTCCGACGTTTGATCGAACTCCGACGGGAGGCGACCGCAAGAAGCGCCATAGATGCCAGTGAGAACAGCCCGAACTTTATCATGTATGTCATCGTCGATGATGCACCAGGAGAAGGAATATCGGATCTCGCTTGTCTGAGAGCAAACTATGGAATTCAGAAGGATAAGAACCCGGCCTGACCTCGCCATAGGGGCCTGTATACTCCCTCTGAGGGCCGAAGTTGTGGAGGCGGCGGGCTGGGGATTGCCCGAGCCGACGACAAAGGCGATGCTATTGACGGCCAGCACCACCAGCCCGATGCATAGGATGATGCCTGCGAGGCTGCTGCGACTCCGCTTGCTGTAGGCTTGGAGGATGCCGTCCATGAGCGGGAACAAGCCTGAGTAACATCTCTTCCCGAAGGCACCTAGTAACGCAACCCTGAGAGATGAGGAGTAAAAATTGTGGTATTGATTTTGAGATTTTCGTGGATATCGAAGGCTAACAACATACAGTAAGGCGAGCCGCCTGGCCTTGCAATAGGGTACACAGAGAAGTGATAGGAGCATGTATATAGCCAAGCATAGTAACGTACGAATAGCCATAGATAAAGCAGGACGCTCCCAGAGGGTACAGGGAGGAACGAGGACCAGTCCCCCAGCACAGAAACACTACGACCATTTGAGTGGTAGAATTGAAGGCCTTTCCTCTAGGAGCCGACACTACTGCTTGTGGCTTATTAGGCTGAAGAACTCCGCACGAGTCTTGGGGTTGGATCTATAGAGGAGATAATGGCACGATAACAGATCGGAAGTTTGAGGACCTGAATGCTCCTAGTACGCAGCTTGTCGTGGTAGAGGCAGAAGTCTTCTGTATTCCCCTCATACTCATGCACATATGGGATGCTCTGATGACCACTGCTACACCCATAGGGTTGATAGCCTCCTCCACGGCTCGGGCTATCTGCTGTGTCATCCTTTCTTGGACCTATGGCGAAGCCAGTACAAGGGTGACGGACACGGAGAGTGCCACCTGTAGTCGCCTGGAAAACATCTCCGTTATTCGAGCTAATTTACTAAGTCCGAGGACTTTGCCACGAGGAATGTATCCGATGTCTACCGTTCCTGAACAGGAAAAGTGCCTTGGGCAGGGATCGAACCCGGAGCTGGTAGCAGAGTCATCCCACCATAGAAAGGCAGAAGATGGTGCTCGCAGAGGGAAAACATGTCAATGTCTCGGACCATGACCATCTCATCGTTGTCTGAAGGCTCGACGTCGAAAACAGCGTCATTAACGATTTCCTCAAGAGATTCGGAGTACCTTGAGCCGCGATGATTACCGATCAATATCCTTAATACACAATTCGGATGATTCTGTCAGAGTGGTAGAGCACCCACGTGTCTCTCAAAAGGTCCCGAGTTCAATTCTCCCAACTTACCCTTTCGTGAGAAACTCCAAAGCCTTGGCGTAACGCATAGGTGTTTTCTGCAGCCCCTGACGATCAGCATCCTCTCCATCAATTGACTCCAGAATCCTCCTAGCAGCCGACTCGATGCTCGAGGTCTGAACGGCAACCATCAGCATCTCAGTCCGTTTATACAAAAGACTTTATGCCCCTATAGTTAACTTCACGTCGACAGACTAACGCTAGGGTATCAAAATACACCCTTCAGTTCGTTTTCGAATAGATCAACTTTGACGGGCCGCGCAACGTTAACGAGGTATTAGAACCATGTTCAACCACTCGAAAAGATGTTATAAAATTGCTACCGAGGAGCCTGATTTAGTCGAAGAGCTGTATGACGATTCTGGGATACTCGCCGAGGACCTGCCAGTCTTCGTAGCGCTATCTTCATCTGTGAGATGGAGGGACGCCTGGAATGGTAATCTCCCAAGAGTGAAACCTAGTCGTGGAAGAGCTCACGTCATCATCAGGAGTACCGTCTCGAGCGGGCCTCGAAATGTCCGCGGCCTCGCCTGAGGGATGCCAAGTATCCACACAAGCCACAGAGTTTTGCGAATGATTCTTACTACTTCCGAGTTCCTGCTTCTGACAGCAAACTTCCGGCGCCAACAAAGTCATTGCAAAAAATACAACCTCATCAAAATGTTCCCTTGAATGACTCAACGCATGACCAGCGGCACTTTAGGCACAGTATGAAACAAAACAAGAAACTAGACAATACTACTGCTTTGTGGAAGAGGAGGAGGAGGATTGCCGTTGGTCCTTGGCCGCGAGGCGAGCCTGACGCAGCCTCTCGTTTTCAGCCTCTTCCTCCGACTCTTCGCATTCATTGTACATTATCATAGCGATGAGCATCGCACCTGAGCACATGAGAATTAGGCCAGCTTCAGAATCAATGGGACTGCTGTAATAGGAGATACTACAGGGTCATGGTAGTAGACTACTAGTAGTAGTCGTGGAACTACTACTGGAAATGACCGCTCATTTGATTGTTCATTGCAGTGACAACGATGAACACTCTTACATCCAAGAGTGAATCCAGCAGTGCCAACCTTAGGCATAAAGTCGTGCGGAGAGGTTATCTGCTCCCACCATTCTTTGTTATTGTCATACACGTCAATGGGCAATTCAACTTTCTTCTTTTTGCTCTCTAAGAATGACAAGTCAGTGACAAAGGACCACCGACTGTGAGGATCACTACCACCTTCTTCTGCCTTGGGAACTTCGGTGCTCATGAATACGCGACCGCATTGGAGACCCAGGGGTAGCCGAGCCAGAGGGGGTACTGTGGAAAGGCAAGGAAGGGCACGAGGAGTCACCAATGATATGAGGCTCCGTGAAAGCATGGCTCAAGAACTGCAAAATAGGTGGAAATTCCTCCCCGGAAACTTCAACGCCGTAATGTCCGCGGGAGAGTACTCCATTAATACACTCGTAACTCGAGACGCGTCGGGTCAGTCGATTACACATGTTGACCAAGCAAAAAAAGGATGGAGAGTTGAATACGATTCGATGTTCGTCTGAGCGGAGCGAAGCGATTTTTGTTCCTCATTTTTGTGAAATTCAATTTCATCTTCTACAGTAGTTGCCCTGGCCGACTCTCATGTCGTTCAACAACAGCTACGCGGCTGCGGCAAGCTTGGAGGGGTAAGTTCAGGTTGGGGGGTGCCAAGGAATATCTTAGGTCGATGCGGGCGGGATACAAAACAGGTTAGGATGATGTCGATTATGTGGGGTGTTTCAGATGGGAGCGGAACCCAGACGCTACCATTTACGTCGGCAACCTCGATACCAAGGTGGACGAGGAGCTGCTATGGGAGCTCTTCATCCAGTGTGGGCCGATCCAGAACGTGTCCCTCCCCAGGGACAGGTAGTATAGTGGAAGGCCAGACTTTGGTCGCATCGTCATTTTCAGAATTATTGGATCCCATCAGGGATATGGGTTCGTCGAATTCAAGAATCCCGATGATGCCGACTATGCTGTTAAGATTATGAACTTGGTAGTAGCACCAGTAAGGGAGATGTACACCAAGGGAGTTTCGTTTGCCTCAGACTAAGCTCTTCAGCAAGCCCATTCGGTGTAACAAGTCGTCCTCTGACAGAATCGTCCGAGATGAGGTACTAGCAAACACCTGGTGATGACGAAGCGGCCAGTGTATGTGATCGGCTTAGGTTGGAGCCAATCTATTCATTGGAAACCTCGGTCCGGATGTGGATGAGAAGCAGCTTTATGATACATTCTCGGCCTTTGGTAGTATACATGGATGGGTCCAGTAAATCTTAGTTATTCGGTGCGACTTTGCTGGAGGATCCGTAACAGCACTCTCACTATGTTATGGTTATTATTACACATGTTTGAGTTCGTTGTTTCGATCTAATGGGTCCGTCCCCAGCACTTCGGTGGGATCAGCCGAAAAGCCATGGGGGTTGGTCACCATCTTTTTCACACAATCTCGAAATATCATGCAGTTATGTAACGTCCATGAGAATCCCCCTGTAGGTATCGTAGTCTTCTGCAAAATCATGAGGAGTGAGACTGGTGAATCCAAGGGGTTCGGTTTTGTCAGCTATGACGGCTTTGAGGCATCCGATGCTGCTATGGCCGGCATGAACGGTGATCAGTTCCATGTAACTACTCCTGGCTCGCTCACATATGTGCCTTAGGCCAATACTTGTGCAATCGACAAATCTCAGTGTCGTATTCTTACAAGAAGGACAGTAAAGGAGAGCGCCATGGTACAGCTGCAGAACGAATGATTGCGGCCAATAGGGAGAGGTACTCGATCTCTCACTCATGGTCATCCTTATATACCATGCAGTTCCCAACCACATCACGTGGAGAATGAGTACTATGCCAGTGTAGGGGCATCGGCGATGCCGCAGGCAGCCCCAGCGCCTTTAGCAGGTAGTAGGAAGCTTGGCTTTGGAGTAGGGAAGTCGAATGCATCGTATCAGGCAATCTCCCAACCCCTCCTGCTCCTCCACCTGGGATGTCAGCGCCTTCCTCGGTAGTAGAATGGGAACACTCGTACTCGGTTCTCGGGAGTGTCCTCCATTTAGGGCAATTTCCCGACTCCTCCTATGCCGCCACCAGGGATGGCCTTCCCTCCTGGAATGCCTCCGCCTCCCGGGATGCCCCCACCACCGGGCATGCCTCTTCCACCAGGTAAACTACCCTCCTGGTTGATGCTCTGCTGTAGTAGGTCTGTTCAGGAATGCCTCCACCGCCGGGGATGCCACTCCCACCGGGAATGCCACCACCACCGGGCATGCCGCTTCCGCCAGGGATGCCCCCACCGCATGGAATGGGTATGCCTGGGGGTCGCCGAAGTCGGCCATTTGTTGCTCAGGTTCATCTCAACAGCACTAGGAACTCCAACCTAAGCCAGAGGGATTGTGACCATCATCTCCTTCGAGGGTGATAGCGATGCCTGCCAAGATGGCTTCCTCTATTTGGATCATTCCTTTCCATAGTCAGCTATGAGTGTCTAGTTAGAGTCCTTCCCGTATGGTTCGGGCAGTTGTGGGTCTCTGCAGCTTCCCTTTGCCTTGATGTCAACCCGTACCCCAGCAATCAGCGAAGATTTTCCACACTTCCTGGCTTGGTAAACGGGTGTTAATTCCTTCGTTTCCATGAAGTAGTCGAATAGGTACGGTCTTATACCAGACTTCTCCCACCTTGCTAAAGATGATAAATTCCACTGTAGAGATCAGTGGTTTCGTTTAAAGCAACTGGTCGACTGCCGGTATTATGCTCACCTTCAGTAAGCTCTTCTCGGACTGTTACTACTATTACTACTAATTCCGTATTGATTATTGATCAGATATGCAGAATCTGAGAGCTACAATGCTAAGTTGGTGATGAGCCGAATAGAGGATATTCGGTGGTGTCAACAGATCAAGAAGTTGCCAATGGAGCGTCGCCCTGAAGCATATAAAAAATGGTGGGGACAGTTCATGTTTCAACTTGCTATCTTCTCGCTGCAGGTGGGTAGCGAAGGAATATCGAATAAACGATGTGTGGGAATATCGTGATCCTCCACCGACTCAAGGCCTGATCAGTGATGTTAACTAAATGACCAATTGCAACCTCTATTGTAAATTTCCCGTTTCTTGTGCGGAGAATAGTTGTCCGTGTTCACCAGTTTACGAACTCAACATTAGCAGTATCGAAGTATTGCTATTGATGGGACCCCAGCTTCTGCGCTGGCTATAGACATCTCTTCCAGTTGCGATATGAACTAATGATCAACCGACAGATATATAGCGTTAACCATACTCAGGTTGCTAGCCGTCCTGTGCGGTGCAGAAAAAAATAGAAACGCGATGAAAAATTGGGCAAGGCAGATTAGAGATCGTAATGGTGGAGGTAATCCTCTGCCACCTCACGGTCGAGTTTCACAACCAAATCTCTCATGAACTCTTGCCGACTTAGAGGTGCCGAAAAGACGAGGTCCGCAAGCCACGTCGGAAGACCTTCTTCCGGACCTGTTATCTTGCTGCCCTCAGAAATGAGTATATCGTTACAGCGTACATCAACACCATCAATAGAATCCCATTTACGGGCGAAACTGAGGTCGGAAATGCTGCCCGACTTCAGCGCATTGATGGTGGCGCAAGCGACGACTCGCCGCTCTTCCACAGGGAGCTGTGGAGGAAAGCTGGGCATGCCGACAGCTAATAAGAGCTGTTCGTCGACCAAGTCAACACCAGTAGCTTCCTTGTGCATCATATGAATAGTGCCACCACCCATTCTAGCATTGACCTCGATCAGTCGAGGACCACGGCTGGTGTACTTGGCCTCTACGTGGAACACTCCACTTGTGAAACCCATGGCGATGACGGACCTCACAGCCAGGTCTTCAAGAGCAGCCACCTGGTCGGATGGTAAAGCGCTTGGAAGTAAATCCCACGTTTCGTTAAAATGAGGCTCAAGTGTAGGGCCATTGTCATGCACACAGACGTAGGTAGCAACTCCATCACTCATGACCATGTCTACATCGACCTCGGAACCATCTAGATACTCCTCCAACATGAAAGAGCCGAACTCGAAGGTATGGTCAAGGTCAACTGTACTGTGTACAAAAGAGCCGTTACTGAAGACCAAATCGCTGAACTCCTTCCGGATCGACTGGTATGTGCTGAATAGGTCGTCCACGCTGTTCACCTTCTGTACACCCAAGGAGGCACATCCAGAAACGGGCTTGAGCACTGCTGGGAACCCCACATAAGCAGCCGCACTTTCGAGGTCGGCCTGAGAGAGGATCATCATGTGACGGATACCAGGGAGGCCAGCTTTATCAAGAGCGTCACGAGTCTGTTGTTTATCTCGTGCCAGCTCAATCGCCCTCACTGGGGAGCCCGAGAGGCCGAATTCTTCACAAAGTCTGGCTACGGGCAGGATACTTATTTCCCATACAGTGCATATCCCATCAATGCGGTCTAGGTCGCTCAAGGCCTCTACGGCCTCGGCATGCAACTTGTCGTGGTCATGCTGGTTGATATCCAGAGGAATGTATCGCTGTACGATACCCTCCGCAACAAGCTCCTGCACCCAGGAATCGGGCTCATCGACGATAGTCACGTTAACCCCGAGCTGTGCTGCTCGCTCATAAACAAATCGCTTGCTGCGATAACCAGCTCCGAAGAAGACAACGTTGGAACCGTTAAGGAGTTTAAGACGAGTCTCTTGACCGGCCGCGCCTTTCGCGAATAGTTCCTCCTTGTGGATGTGAGCAATGTTGCTGAAGTCAACCTTCAAACCGAACTCGGAGGAGCCATCATCTGTGGCAGTGGTGATGGAGTCAGTACGACTGATGGTAGTAGCAGTATGAGGCATGGGCTCTGCTAGCATTTTGTGATGCTGGAAAAACTAAAACAATCAAATAAGTTAATTGCCTGGCGTGCCTTCGCCGCTTTTCTCATGGGAGGGGAAACATAGTAGTTTAGCATACACGTCATGCATAGTCCATTATACGAATGAGAGCGAAATGTTCACCAACCTCAACCAGTTAAGTAATCAGAGTCTGCGAAGGGACGAACAGAGCACAACTGCTCCTCCCTTTCCTGCTGAACGCATGTACACCAGTCGTGACGCGGTGTATGCGTCACAGTGGGATAATTGAGGAAGCACAAGTGTAAGCGAGAAGGCAAGCACGGTGATCAATGGCATCAGCGTGAATAGTGCCGCATGCTGAGTCCATGGTTCGACTCACCTTGTGATCCGGTTAAAGTATCGTTCTCCACGATTCCACAGTTTCCCGGCGTCGATATCCTAGGCGGGCGAACACGTTATGAAGAGGACGAAGAGCCAACGTCCGAGGCACAATTTTTGTTAGTCGACTATACTTATGGAAAGCATACCCGGTCTGTTATCTAAGAGTGTTGGGTAGTTAGTTCGGTGAAAGATGTCAGCTATTCGTTGGCTAGAAGCATCGAGTAATAGCTAGCATGTTGAGGTTGACAGAGGGATGATAATAACAACATGCATTGATGAGCTCAAAGTGAGCTCCGCAAACTCAACAGTCTGTCCAGCACCCTTTTTATAGACCTCCATATCAACCAGTAGACCAATCACGGCACTGCTCTCGATCTCGAGTACGACACGAAGGCATGGGGCTTACCAGAATTCACGAGACAGAAAAAATGATATCATAGTCATACTGCACGGAAGCAATCCACGATAGTTATCGTACTGTACAGCGATAGAATAACAGGCTATAAGAAAAACGACGAATCTAGCGACCACTCTCCCCATCAGTCACTCATGTCCATAGTCACGAGCTATACAAGATAACCTAGTTGAGAAGCGTCGGATAGGTTACACGAGATATGATGACAATCTCAATTTGCAGAAAAGGGGACTAAGAAACAGCTGGTGTCGTTGCCTGTTTGATGCACATACTACTATGGATGAGGTTGAACAGACTGTGCAGATTGATAATCATGAGGAGAAACGATGATCAAGAATGACTATAATGGCTCAAGTAGTCCTCAGCGATCTCTTTGTCGAGTCGATGAGCTAACCCTCTCAATTCACCCAGCTTCGACAACGGCGTAGAGAAGACGACATCAGCGAGCCAGGTTGGTAGTCCTTCCTCTGGACCCACTATATGCTGGCCCTCCTTGATGAGAACCGTGTTAGAAAGAACTGTGACACCCTCGATGGAGTCCCACCGGTGCGAGAAGGACAAGTTTAGAATAGTCCCAGATTTGAGCGCGTTGACAGAAATGCACACAACGGCTTTGCGCTCATCCACTGGCAGCAGTGGGGGTAAACTAGGCAGACCAAGAGCGATGAGAAGCACTTCATCGACTAAATCAACACCCGTAGCAGCCTTCTGTTGGTCTCGAAGTGGTCCACCACCCATTCTAGCATTGACCTCGATCAGTCGAGGACCACGGCTAGTGTACTTGGCCTCTACGTGGAACACTCCACTTGTGAAACCCATGGCGACGACGGACTTCACAGCCAGGTCTTCAAGAGCAGCCACCTGGTCGGATGGTAGTGTACTAGGGAAGATGTCCCACGTTTCGTTAAAATGAGGCTCAAGTGTAGGACCATTATCATGCACACAGACGAAGGTGGCAACTCCATCACTCATGACTATATTCACGTCGACCTCGGAGCCATCTAGATACTCTTCCAACATAAAAGAGCCGAACTCGATAGTGTGGTCAAGATCCCCCTGTTTGTGCACGAACATCCCGTCAATCAGGACCATGTCCGCTATCGAGCCCCTAACATCGTTGAAGACCTCGACCAAGCACTCATACGTATCCACGCGCTGAACGCCGACGGAGGCCGAACCCGATATTGGTTTCAGCACCGCAGGAAACCCAACGTACTGGGCTGCCTTGTGCAGATCGGCCTCATCGGAGACGATCATATGCCGGGTGGTTGGTCCACCAGCGGCTTCAATCACATCACGGGTTCTCTTCTTGTCACGAGCTATCTCGACCGCTTCAACGGGAGGGCCGGGTAGGTTGAATTCCTCACACAGCCGAGCCGTGTGCAAAATGGAAGTCTCCCACACAGTGCATATAGCATCGATGCGGTCGAGTTCTCTCAGGGCCTTCACAGCGTCCCTGTGTAACTGATCGTGGTCATGAGTGTTGATGTCTAGTGGTATGTATTTCTTGACGATACCATTAACAACGAGATCTTGCACCCAAGAATTAGGTTCATCAACTATGATAACGTTCACACCCAATTCGGCAGCGCGCTCGTAGACGTGTTGCTTACCTCGGTTCCCAGCAGCAAAGAAGACTATATAGGCACCTTTTAAAACTCTCAGACGGAGATGTTGTCCGGCGACATCAGGAGCGCGGAGGGGATCGTTGTTAAACCTCTGAAGGTGTGAGAAGTCGACCTCCGACTCGAGGCTGCAATCGCTATGATCAGGCGCGGTCGTCGAGTCTTGGGCCTCATCGACAATTGCCTTGTTGACGGCTGTCGATGAAACAGATGGACGCATCAACGGTCGAATAGGGATGAACTGAAGGGGTGAAAAGGTGAGATCAATGAGATATAGATTGAATAGTGAATATATTCTAATTTCATATACATGTCGTCAGTGCACTGCTTTGTAGTGCTCCATGAGGTCGGGATAACACTCTGGGAATTGTCGACGAGGATCAACTAATCTTGAGATGGTGCATGGAACTTCGTTTCGCCTCACACGAAACACTGGGCTTTGAGTTTCGTAAATTTCACACGATAGAAGTTTAGAAACTATGCTGCTTGTGGATACTGATCCTGTCCAAACCATAATTTTATTGGGCATAAGCCCTATGGGAAGGGACACTTTGGTTAACATGAAGTCCTTTGAGAGATGTAGCTTTCACTCCATGCTAAATGGACCTGTTTCGGTAATGCCAAACCCGAGTAAGAGCAATTTCGATATAACGACCCATGATGGTAGCTGATTCCTCGAAAGTGCGGTATGAACAAATTCCGTGCCTTTGCTGTTTACTATCAGTTTCAAAAGTCACTCCAGAGATGGGCTTATCAACGAGTTGTTGTTGATAGAAATCCATAGTCCCTCTGCTAGTAGATCAAGATGAGGAGCAATAGGTTGAGAGCATGGCGGCTCAAGTCTCCGCGTCGAGCAATTCGGCAAAAACTGAAGGGGCATTTTCACGTGGAGTAAATGCAAGAAACTACAAGACTTCAAGTGCACGCGCTACTGTGAGCACTTCGGAGGTTAAATAAAGTCTCTGATTGATGATTCAAAATTGATTCCCTTTAGACTTTGCGGACTCCGGTTTGATAGCGGGCCTCTCCTCATTGGAGTCTTATGAGAGATCGCCGCTGTTCCGGTAAAAGGCTCAGTCGACTAGTTAGAGTGACGCGCTATAGTGGGAATGGGCTTGGAGGAATGTATACAGCCTTTCGTTGGGAGTATTCGAGGTTGAACCGCGTTGGATACGATTTAGGTCGGACCGAGGGGAATCTTCTAACCAGGCGAGTGAGCTTTAACAATGATGGTGTTGTCAGTGAACCATTTTTGCACCTGACGATCGGATCATACAAACATGCCAAGTCTCCTGTCTGTGAAGCCTGGTGAAATCGTCTTCCCCAACACTTTGTATCAATCGGTCAACACGACCTTGTCCCTGACTAATGTTGACGGGGACAAGAAGGCGGTGGCTTTCAAAATCAAGACGACTGCTCCTCGCAATTATCTAGTTCGACCCTCTTCTGGTGTTGTTGCTGCCGATGCTACTGTAGATGTGCAGATCATTTTGCAGCCGCAAACCTCGGATCCAAGTCTCAACACAGATAGATTCCTCATTCAAGCCACCACCAGTGCCACAGGTCAGCCTCTTGAGCGTGATGAGTGGGCTCGCGTTGCCAAGGCGGATATTCACGAGCAACGTCTCCATGTTATCTTCAAGCCAGCTGAGGAGGGCTCTCAGGTTAAGGATGGTGCTGTTGCTGCTGTTCCCTCTGCTGCTCCTACGAGCTCAGCCAATATCGCAGCTGGAGAGCTGAGAGGAAAGTACGATGAACTGGTTCAGTATACACTGTCAATTGAAAAGGAGAAGTCCAAGTTGGAGAAAGAGCTTGAGGCTAATAAGGTAACAATTCAATGGGTTCTGGTTGGCTCAGTCGGGAGCTTTCCTCTGTTCAGGCTCGTAGTGCGGTAGTGGCTGGCTCTTCTTCGGGATTCACGACTATGCAGCTGCTCATTTCTATGGTTATCGCGGTCATCATTTCTCGTTTAGCAGCACTCTATGGGTACTAAATGACAGTATGTGCGGTGGCTCATAAGAAGGGATTCAACTCATCATAAGCATCTGTATATGGCAAGTACTTCGAGTGTCGTTCTACTCTTGCATCTGCTCTTGTTATAAGAATATCACCATTCTCGAAGGGTTTTCTTAGCGAATTCATCGTACAAGACGGCCGAGGCATAACTGGTACCGTCTCTTGTCTAACTTCTCTGCGATTATGGATACTCCTTCTTGTGTGGTCACTACAACAATCGGCTGTGAGTAGCGATGACGCTCTGGTGAGTGATATACAACTCTCCTGGAGCACAAGCCTTGTATCGTATTGCATAGACGTGCCCTAGGAGCTTGCGTTTAGAGTTGTTAATGATGATCTGGTGGCCCTTCCCAAGTAGGTTTTTTCTTCACTGAAATGACAGTGTATGTTGTGTTTGTGAGGCATGCCGAGTCTGCGAACAATAAACGAGGCGCTAATGATACGCGAGTGGGCAATGGTTCCGAGCTCGAGCATTGCAGCCTTCCATGGTTCAGGGGAATGAAGATCATTTCGGGACTGCTAATCAGCGAACGCGAGCGCACTCAGCTCAGGGAAGAGAGGCAGATCCCGCTCTCACTGAGCGAGGCTTGAGACAGGCTGAGGCTACTGCACGTTATTTAGGTGAGAGTCAGTATACACTGACGGTTTGATGGAATCTCTGGTGCTCAGATGGTTTAGCAGAGAAGGGTGTTTGGACTGTGAGGAAGCTCATCGTATCACCGATGTTGCGAACCCTCCATACTGCCAGGCCAATGATGAAGGTGGGCATGTAAGGGGCGTTACTGTTTGATCAGTGAGAGCTCGCACTCTCTCTTTGTGGATCTGTATTGAGGGTGAAGTTAGACCTTGGAATTGTGTCAGACCCGACTGGGTGAAGGAGAGGTGGCGATAGACAGTCGGTTTCACGAGGAAGGCGGGCTGTTCCAGGGTCCCCGATCTTGCCGAGGGAAGGATGAGGAATTCGTGTGAGTTTGGTTGAGAGTATATCTTGCCTTGGATTGACCTACTATGGAACGGCTTACTGAGTTGTACTTGCCACTATCAGATTCGGACTGAATCGGCGAGAAGCATTCGAGGAGCTCGACTGCAACCGGGGCTTTGAAGATGTGCAATGGATTGGCCCCGAAGAGAGCGAAATAAATGGCTGGTACTATCAGCTCACATGGATCGTTCTTTAGTGTGTGACTCGGGGATGTTGTTCAGTATACTGTTTCGCTGAGATGATCGTCTTATCAGGTGGACCGGTGGTTTTGAGGAGCAAGCTGCTACTCGAGCTAGAGCTAAGTGTGTTGCAGAGGCCCTTTGGGATGCTGTGGGGGAGATTGAAGAGGTAAAGTCTCCTCATTGTGCGACCCAACTCGATCATGCGTGTCCGATCAGGAGCATGCAGGGGAGGATAATTCTGCCATAGTAGTGGTATCGCATGGCTTGTTTCTGGATGCAGTGTATTGCGAGCTCCTTGGTATGTCAAACGTCGGAGAGAGAAGCAGCTTTTTCATGACGGCCAATTGCTCTGTATCGGTGATGATGTTCTCTGAATCACATAGAAAACGTAGATGTGGATTTGTGTGCCATGGTTCCATCGCTCATCTGCCGGCTGAGCTGCGTACGGGCCATTCTATTGGTGGTCTTAAGCTCGACCAGAAATGGGTGGCACTGTCCTGAAAGTCTACGTCACGATGAGCTTCCTCGTATGTATTTGCTATTGTTTGTACTGTCCCGGTGATTTCTTTGCAAACACGGTTTCGTTGATGAGTGCTATCCAGTGGGAAATGAAGTTGATTGGGATTAGTAAAAGTGACCTCACTCGGGGTCGAACCTGGGGTCTTCCGATGGATTGCTTCTTGGACGCGCGCGCTCCCATTGAGCCAAATTAGAAGCTTAGAAATTTGTAAAACTGTTTCGTGTTCGAGCCACTGTTGTGCATATGGATCCATTACATCTTGAAATTGGTCTCCGTGGATTGTGATTCCCCAAACCCTAACGGCACCTCGCGTCTCAAGCGATCGATGCAATGACAAGTGCTGTGCTATCGGCCAACGCATAAGAAACGCGATTGTGTTGGAGATTCGTGTGCGCCTATGGTTAGTCTCTCCGACTAGAGGACTTTGAGTGGTTCATGATGGTGATGTCGGGACCTCTTGTAGAAATCTATTATCTTTGCTAATCCTTTAATGGCTAACATTTCGCTGCGTCAAGCATCCGCTCATATCAGGAATAGTCGTATGGACAGACTCGCAAGTGGAGACAAGGCAGATAGTTCCCTGGAGGAAGCTTTGCTGAGTAGTAGTAGTAGTAGTAGTAGTAGTAGTAGTAGTAGTAGTAGTAGTAGTAGTAGTAGTAGTAGTAATATGGCACAAGATGTCGACTTCACTACCTTTGTTGCCTTACCAACTCGACTCAGGTAGCAGCGCTCCGCCCATGTCTGCTGCCAGGAAAGAGTGGCTGGGAATCAAGTCTATGCTTTTTGAGCCTTTCAATGTAATCGTCGGTGAATTTGGTAGGGAAACAGTGATGTTCCTCAGGCTCTTGTAGTATTCGTTCCCATCGGTATATGCGCCGGCATCTTCCAATGGTCTCCTCTCTGGATATTCACTACCAACTTCATGGCTCTGCTACCGCTTGCGAACATTCTCGGTAGTATTGAGTGCTGAGTATCTTTCAAAGTGATTACTTTAACTTCCCTGTGTATGGTCTAGGTGATGCGACTGAGGAGCTGTCGGCTGGGCTGAAGAATGAGACTTTGGGAGGTCTCTTGAATGCGACATTCGGGAACGCAGTAGAAATGATTGTCTCAATTCAGAGTCTCATGCTGGTACGAGGCCGAATTCGCAATGGGGTTATTAACGTCTCCTTATCAGAATCTGATAACCGTCGTCAAGGGCTCCTTACTTGGATCTATCCTGTCCAACTTGCTACTGGTAATAAGGCTATGCTCGGATGAAGTGAAGATTGTGTCATGTGATTACTTCACAGGTGTTGGGGATGTCCTTCTTCTTCGGCGGGCTCGGTCGACGTAATAAGGAACAGGAGTTCCTTGAGACGGGTCCCATGACCAACATGAGCATGCTCCTGCTAGCCTGTGCGGCTTTTGCAGTTCCAACGGTGATACCACACCACCACCACTTCGGGAGCA
Organism: Perkinsus marinus ATCC 50983; assembly: GCF_000006405.1. Taxonomy (NCBI): domain Eukaryota; phylum Perkinsozoa; order Perkinsida; family Perkinsidae; genus Perkinsus; species Perkinsus marinus. The sequence goes on from NW_003210321.1 coordinate 263,181, forward strand.
ACACGTTTGTGTTCAGGTCTTCAAGTCGTCGGTTGGGTCGGAGTTCAGCAGCTCAGTTCAGTTGGACGACACTGTGTTGAGCATCTCTCGAGTCGCCTCGATATTCCTCCTCCTCAGCTACATAGGGTTCCTATTCTTCCAACTGTGAGTACTTGTATTTTGCTTTCGACGAAGTTTCTAACTCAGGTACACTCATCTTGAGGTCTTCGAGTCTGAGGACGACAACCAGGCGGAAGCGACTATGTCTATCTGGTCTTCCATGCTCATTTTATTGGTACTAGTCGTGACTGCTGTGCCGGCGTTCTGATCTCCTTCTTCCAGGTCTCTACCGTTCTTGTGGCAGTAAACTCAGAGTTCTTGGTGGGGTCTATTGAGGGAGTTGTGTAATACTGGACATGTCCTTTGCCATGAAGTAGATGTGTCTCGTCAGGTCCGAATGCAACGTTTCAGCGTCGTTCATTGGCGTCATCCTGCTGCCTATCATCGGCAATGCTTGTGAGCACGTGACTTCTGTCAGAATGGCCATCATGGACAAGCCTGTGATTGCCATCGGCATTGCTGTGGGTTCCAGTACGCAGATTGCTCTGTTTGTCGTAAGTAGAGAAAAGGTGAATGTTCCACTGTGGAGTATGTTCTCCGTTTAGATTCCCTTCGCTGTGATAGTCGGCTGGTGCATGGGCGTCCATATGGACTTGGACTTTAATGCGCTCAGTGTTGCTATTCTGGTGAGAAGAGGGAGCGCCCTATGCTGTTATCATCGCTCTTGTTGAACGGGATGCATCGCAGGTCCTGTCTGTTATGATTACTTTGTCTATCCTGGTCGACGGTAAGAGCAATTGGCTCGAGGGTTTGATGCTCCAGCTCACCTATCTCATCATAGCGGTAGCCTTCTGGTAAGCTCATAGCCTCTGCCCGGTGTCTGCCAGCTTGTCCTCAGGTACGATCCTTCGAGCGACTTTGGAGCGCCGGGAGCGCCACAGTAGGGTTGGACAAGATCAAGCTCTCGCCGTACAATAGACGTCACTATGCTGTTGAGAATTGTTTTACTGAGTTATATTATCTGATTTGGTACTATAGAGCCGCGAAGCACTCCCTATCACTGAGAGTTGCCGATACGTCTATATGATTACAACTACAACTTTGAGATCTTTGCTCGTCGGTTGATACCCGTCTGCTGTCAATGAATGGTAGACTACTATGTGTGATGGGAAGCGTTCGGCTGAAGAGTCGCTGAGGAACTGAAGTTCTCGCCGGAGTCACGCTTTTGTACTTACCCGTGGCGTGGTGTCGAGTTCCGTAGTCGACACATGTCGATTCGGGCCTCGGTAGAAGAATGGAGTTCCGTGGCGAGTGACGGAGTTGCGTTGGTGATAGTTGGGAGGAGGTGGGTGGGATCAATCCTGGGTTTCCCAACATTATCTGACCACACTCCCGCGATGAGATCCCCTCGTATGGAGAGATAGTCGAGCCAATAGAGACGACCGCACCGTAGTCATGACTTAATCTGTTATTTGGTGTCGCAAACTTGAGAAGATTACCATGAGGAATGTCGAGCTACTTATGATGCATTGCAAGCCCTACTGCAGCATTCTGCGGGACCCATGGGCTGCCGGTGAGGGTTGCCTCATGGTACCATTCCATGCTGGTAAGCTGTGTTGTGACAATCAAACACCCTTCCAGTGTTTTGCGACTACATGGATAATTCGATCGATAAACCCCATAAGATTTTCAAAGCCTCTATCGGGTACAAGCAGTCCAGAGATGATGATGGTGATAGGCCTGTGTGACAACATTCTTTGACATGTGTGTTGAGTTATTCAATCCAATGCTAGTGTTCCCTCCTGGCCCTCGTGAGCTGTAGTAGGTTGGCTATGCGCCTCCTCTCGATTCAGGATTTGGAATCATTGATTTTCCCTTCCTTCTGATACGTTGTAATGCTCGATTGTTGTCGAAGTTGAAGTGAGCGTGTTACTACGATCATCAGTGGTTTTGTATAAACATGTCTGGAATTGTCAAAGTATGAATGCAAGCGAAGTTATGTAAGATCCAACTTTTAGATAACACAAACCAGACCTTGAACCTCAAAGTACACTTTCAATGCACAGTAGATATGATAGAACCGTGACACTTCCTCATTAGCTAGGGCGTGGTGTTTCGTGGCGAGTGACGTTTTTGGGACATACTTCGTCCCAAAACGAAAAATTAGGCGGAGCGAAGCTGCTTTGTCCTCATCGCACCCGTTTTTTATGTAGGCTAGGGCTGGCTTCTACCTGTTAGTGTGACTGTCGTGAAGCTCTTGACACCCTAATAGCAGTTACAGAATGAGTAAAATGCTCTATATGCCCTCTGACAAGTGGTTTCTCCCGAGTCATACCCCCAGACAACTGAACGATCCTTTCTGGTTGTGAAGTAGATTAGTATTGGAGTCCATCACTGAGTGTCCGAGTGCACTGCCCTTCCTCTCGATCATCCGATAACCCCTCTTGGGTTTGAGTTGTAGTCCTCGTTTTATATTCCCTGTCGTAGTAGTCGTATGGGTGAGTGATATATGCAAGCTATGTAGTCTCATTGGGTATCTCTGACTTTTCAGCAGCCGCTTGTCTTGTTCTTATTATCACCCTTTCACCCGGCCCATCATGGATCTCACAAACCTCTTGCTCATGTGCCAAGACCCTACTAAGAGGTCTGAGGCTGAGGCGCAGCTTGCCACTGCGGAACAGGTAGGCGAGCTGCTGTAGATAGGACGGGTAGAGCATAGTGCTTGTAGAGCAACCCGGCGCAGCTGTTCCCTCTACTGGCCGCTGAGCTCGCCAATGAGGAGAAGCCCCTTGGGGTCCGACAGTTGGCGGGTTTGGTTTTGAAGAACGCCCTTAGTAAGAAGGACAAGGCCAGGAAGAAGGAGTGCCAAGAGAGGTACAAATGAGGGAAGTGCCATTCAATGCCTCTCGTTGACGAATACACTAGGATTTCCATTGACCAGGTGGCTTGCACTCGATGAGAATGTCAAGGCTGGCATCCGAGAGCTGTCTGTGAAGACTCTGACAAGCAGTAAAGAGGTTGTTGCGAGGAAGACTAGTGCTCAGGTAAGGTGGACGACTTCGTGGTGACGGGTGTGTTCATTCTACTGTTAGGTCATCTCTGCTATTGGTGGCATTGAGTTGCCGAGGGGTCAGTGGAAGGACCTAGTCCCGGGTCTTGCCGAGCAGGCTCAGAAGGGCGATCCTCTCACCAAACAGGTATAGCCATGGATTTCAGAAAGGCGGTTTGTATGATGATGTGGTTAGGTTGTGCTGACTTGTTTTGGGTACCTCTCGGAGGAGTTAGCCACTCTGGTCGCTGAGGCTGGGGTGGAGTTGCCTGCTGATACATCATCACAGATCGTCACGGCTGTGGTGCAGGTGAGGAATATGTGCAGCTGCTAGTTGTGGGTTAACTAGTGCTGTGTCAGGGCATGAGGGATGAGTATGTGCCTGCCAAGTTGGAAGCTACCAAGGCATTCTACTATGTGCTGATACTTGCCGAGAGCAATTTCAATGACGAGGTAAGAGAGTTGTCAAGGACGTATATGATAAAGCATAGAAATATTGGCGTATCATCTATAGTAGTATATAATATTACGGTATTGTTGTTCACTATTCCATTATAATTCTATTTTCGGGGAAAGGGAGCGATTTGCTCGGTGTCAGAACCAGCGGAACTTCATGATGGAAGTTGTGTGTGAGAACGCCAAGCATGCCGATGACAGCATCAAAGTGGCAGCATATGAAGATCTGGTCCAGGCTGTATCAGAATACTATGACTTCATGGCCCCCTATATGCCGATCATAGGAAACGTAATTTCTATCGCTTGCCGTATTTGGTGGAGTTCTTTTCGTCTGGTGTCAGCTCTCGTTTGAGTGCATTTCGAAGGAGCGTGATAACCTGGCCATACCCGCAATGGAGCTCTGGTCTTCTATTTGTGACGAGGAGATCTTCTTGAAGGACATTGAGGAGGAGGTAGTAGTAATTACTAATGGCAACTTGCTAGATTGGTGTCGCTTACAGGCTAAGAAAGAAGGTCGTGCGCCGCCTCGCCAATCGCAGAACTTCATCAGACAAGCTCTGGGCTTCCTCATACCATTGCTGACGGAGAAGATAGCGGCTGCTAATCAGCAACTTGTAGTAGTGTCTCGAGATGCTGTGAAGAGAGTGAGGTGTATGCTTAGGATGAAGAAGATGATGATGATACATGGAGTGCTGGGATGGCCGCTGGCACTTGCCTATCACTAGTGGCACAAGTAGGGTGTGTGGACAGCGGGAAAGCGTAGGTGATGTTGTAGGTTGTTGGTGATGACTGCGTTGAACCTGTACTTGTATTCGTGAATAACAACTTTGGAGCTCCTGACTGGCACCATCGGGAAGCAGCCATTCTAGCGTAATGATAGAATATACTCATCGAGTTAGGTTGGTATTACTCTCTATCAGATATGGCTCGATTATGGACGGACCATCCACAGCGAAATTAGGGCCACCGGTCCAAGCGGTAAGAAGGAGGGCTTAGCTTTGCATCGCTGAGGGTCTCCCACGTTCAGTCGCTACCTCACATAGTGGCAGCTCTTAACGATCAGTCTGTGGCCGTCAGGGACACTGCTGCTTGGACGATCGGCCGGTAGTGCTTGCAGTTTGCGAGAGAGGTCAATGCGCTGTTCTTGCAGGATTGCACAGTTCCACACGCCGATATTTGCCCAGAACCCGCAGATGCTGGCAGAGCTGATTCCTGTGCTTTTCAACAAGCTTCAAGATGAGCCTAGGGTTGCTGTGAATATGTAATTTACTGGTGGAGATTTAGTGACAGTGTCGGTATGGTCGTAGATGCTGGATTTTCGACGTGCTTGGAAGCGACCAGGATAGGGATGCTAGCACCACCATCCTCTCGCCCTACTTCATTCAGATTGTTCAGAAGCTGTTGGAGACCGCTCAAGTGAGTTGGGTATATTCTGGTATGAAAGTTGTATTTACTTTCTCAGCGTCCCGACGGAGCGAAGCGAGGCCTTCGTAATGCGGCTTATGCGGCGGTTAGCTCTATTGTGAGTGGCAGTGGAAGAGATGTGCAGAAGCACATGCCAGAACTGGCTGGTGAGATGGCATCACGATTGGAGCAGGTAAAGGGAGGAAGTGGAGTTGTTCACCTTCCTTACCGACATGCTTGCTGACTATAGATTTTGAACCCCGCGGTGGTGCAGCAGCTTAACGATAAGGAGTGTGAGTTACATGGTCATATCTGCGGCAACTTGCAGGTGAGATGGTCAACAGTGTTCAGGGTAGAGGGAAGGTAAGTGATTGTAGGTAGTGACGCAAAGAATGAGGGGTAATGCCGATATGGAGCCAATGGCCGATAAGTTGATGCAGCTCTATATGGGAGTAATAGAGACCTTCTCACGCTGTGTCTGATAATGCTCCTGTTATGTAAGGTTTTCGAGCTCTATCAGCATCTCCAGCAAGCATCACACCCGAATGTTGTTGTGGTAATAGGCCTTCTTTTTCATCTTTTTCTATACTCTTGTATAGGTCCATGAGGAAGCTCTCTTGGCAGTCACTAGTTTGGCGTCCGCACTTGGGGAGGTATGTAGGAAGACTGCATCTAGGGGAGCAGCCTTTTCATCTCTCAGAAATTCAACAAGTACATGCCGCAGTTCGGTCCTGTCGTGATAGCAGCAATAAGCAATCATGAGGAGTTCTCGGTCGGTGGGCTTACTGACCTGACTTGCATCTTCTTTTGTCAGGTATGTCAAATGGCGATAGGTGCTGTTGGTGACTTGGCGAGGGCATTGGATAGCACCCTGGCTGGAGGTAAGTTCATTGTAGACTCTACGCGAGGGTTCAGTGTGGGAGAATATGCACTGGAGACAGTATGAAAATTTAAAGAACTCATTGTTGGTTTCCGTGCACTAATTCGTATATAAACTCCTACAATCAGTGAGTAAACTCTCGAACTCAGTTGAGGAAATGAACATATATTCCTCCAACGCTGCGATGGTTAGGACCGAATGAGCCACTGCTTGACAAGATGATGGAGGCGATGGTTATGCTGATGCAGAATCAAGATGTGGATAAGAGGCTCAAGCCTGACGTTTTCCGAGCTATATCGGACGTTGCTCTAGCGGTGAAGGGAGGTATTGTTGACTTTGTAGTCGAGGATCGTGTGGGAGTTATAATTCAGCATTCGCCAAGTACCTGCCTACTGTGATGGCAGTAGCGCAACAGGCGACTGCTATTACGGCGAGCCCTGATGCCGACGAGGAATGGATTGATTATGTCAACGACTTGCGGAGCTCAGTTTTGGAGGCATATACGGGTAAGTGTTTCGCTTCGCTTCGCTCCGCCTCCGACGATTGGATATTAGGGATCATACATGGTATGCGAGATGGCAACAAGTTGGACCTGTTGAAAGACTACGTCCAAAGCATTCTCGAGTTCGTTGTAAAGGTGGCTGATGATGGCTGCAGTAAGTCGATACGTGGAGCACATGTATGTCAGTCTTGTGTAACTGTAGGTTCTCCAAATACGCTCAAGTCGGCTCTTGGTGTAGTAGGAGATTTGGTGATGGCATTCCAACAGCAACTTACCTCCTACTTGCGGGTGAGTATTGTATTCTCTTTTGATTTGCAAAGAGATGCTGTGGTTGTTCAGGACGCCCCTTTCTTGTCTAAGCTGGTCACTTTGGGTAGCTCTCTCGGTGGTCGCGACCCTCAAGTAGCTCAAACTACACAGTGGCTGCAGAGACTTTTCGCTCGCTATGGCGCGCAGTAGATGGTCATTATGTGAACGTTTGATCATGATTGTTTTGCTGGTTCAGCAGTAGCACTTCATAGTAGAAGGGGTTTGTAGTCGTAGTTGCCACAACTACTCTGGCCGTTAAATCTAGAACAGTATTATCATCAGTTATACCTCCATGGCTAACTCGTATATACAAGTTTCTGCGTAACTGCTTACAATCAGCCTAAGCGCCATTATCATCATATTTACTGCTACTCCTATCTCATCATCACTCACTGGAATTACCGCAATGAAATAAGAACTTACTCTCGTCGCTGTATCGGAATATTCGCGTTTAATAATATACTGCAATATCACTAGTGTTGCGTTTGTCAAGTCGACTAACTATTGTGACGAAGACTCTGTGTAACATATGGACACATGTCTCTCCCGAGTGTGACAGATAATCAAGCTTGTGGTCAGTACTATTCAGAAAAATACGCGAACATTTTTGTGTCTTCATGGATTGACAAGTACCCATCAACGTGGAGGTATCCGCTTCCTATTCCTTCGATTGTGGCATATGACTAATCGGTGATTATTGAATTACGAAGCGAGCGGAAAAGACACCGCAGTACACTCGTGTTCGTGTCGTACTAGCTTATAACACGTCCAATGCTAGCGAGTAACACTTCGCATGCACTACACCCCTCCACATATTCTTAGCATAACCGGTTTTTTGACTCGTGCACAGCCACCACAACGAGTATCATCATGAGAGTGAAACGTGGAGGGATATCATTATGAACGATTCTCTTCCTGTTGATGTATAGCATTACATCACGAGCGGAGTTATAAATATACTCCCCGAGTAAAAGTTGGTATTTTGAGGCGCAATTTCAACACGTGTATGCTAAGAATATGTGGAGAAAACTTTTTACCGGTCTTCTACTTCTCACTAACTACCAAAAGTTAGGCCCTGAAACTTGGAGATCATATCAGGTAAAGCAGAAGTACATACCTCCCTGAGCCGCAAGATGATACTCGTTGTGGTGGCTGTGCACGAGTCGAAAAACCGGTTATGCTAAGAATATGTGG
>NW_003210321.1:271113-376283 GCF_000006405.1 Perkinsus marinus ATCC 50983
CGCTGTACATTGCCCATGCCCTTTCGATAATAGCTGTTACATTTGTGCGGTCCCATTTTGTTCTTGAAATTATCCAACATGATTGCACATCATCTTGCTGCGACACCTTGTAGTTTTCCATAACATCTTGTAACACAAATCACTACAATAATGAGCTGATAGGTGAAAGAGAAGCTCCATTAAGCATGCATGCTGTCCTCGACAACATCTATACAGATTGCTGCATTCAATTTGACATCAACGGCTTCCTGCATTCTCCGCAGCAACAGCCTTGCGTGCACGTGTCCGCTCAGCAACAGGAGTGGCTTCGGCAACTCCCTTCCTATTCCAGTTAGGACGTTTCCTTGGTGGGGAATGCCCCTCAGGAATGAACACCTACATATCCATAAAAAGCAAGGCAGCATTTTCGCAGCCTACAGGAGCAGCAGTCGTCACTTGCTTCGCTCGCCCTCCTCTGTAGCGCTTCTGAAGTTATCATATTCACTATAACCATATCAATCGTTAACTTACTGTTACAGGCTGCCGTTCCCCTTCTATAATCAGAGTCTTACTTCGAGCCCTCCCTCCACCTGCACAACAATCGTGCGAACGACCACTGCTGCCGACCCTACCCGAGTCGTTGCTGCTCTGCATTCCACTTGCATCCTCCAAGACGATAACAGACTGGCTCATCGGTGGCTTATTCAAAGCGGCCTCTATCACCGCTGAGACCTCAGAATCATAAACTGCACAAAGTATGGTACGTCGAAAAGTAGGTAGAGAGCCTACTGAGAGAAGCCCTTGTGAACTCTCCATCGGGTTGTGTGGAGCACGCCGAACGATTATGTCCACCACCACGTAGGGACTGTATCTCCTTCAAGAGGACCTTCACTTGCGTCTCTGCAGCAACCAAACTAAGCAGTAGAGACTAACCCCGATGACTCCACTACCAGCATCGGCCAGCTCCCTCTTGAGAGCCTCATTCTGGGATTTGAAGTCCGTCGATCTCTTAGCGACTGATGACTTCTTGTTCGACAAGGAGCTCGCCTGTCGTGTGGCCTGACAGTGGGAACAGCATGGCCAAGGATTCTGCCCTTGTGCGACTCACTCGATCGATCTGACTCTCGAAGGCCTTCTTCTGCTGCTCGAGTTCCTTCTGCCTATCTTCGAGCATTTTCTCGTACTATAAATAAGGAGACAGAATGGCGGGGACGGTCCAGCCGCCGCCGACTACCTTCGCTATACAATTCTCCTTCTCCTGCTTCACTTTCGACAGACGCGCCTACCACAATTCATCCACATCACGGTGTTGGCAGCAGCTCTCACCTTAAGGGACCTCTTTGCAACCTCTCCTTCCCTCTCCACTGCCCGAAGCTGCCGCATCAAGTCAGTCATCGCACCTCGATGGTCCTCGGCCTCTTTCTTATTCTGAACCACGCCTCCCCCAATTCCCAGTCCAGTCATGGTTACCTCTACATCATACGCACCCTTCACTTCCTCGATACGCTCCTCTGATGGCTGCTGAGCGAGTACTTCTAATAGAGGTTTTATCATGGCCAGTCTGAGACCAAAAATCATCCGTAGTTCTCCTGCTCCTCGAATTGTCTTACTTCTTCGCGAAAGATCCTCGAAGTGCCTTGTCCATGCAGTGCTGGATCCCGGCTGTCCTGTGGAAGCATGCCAGTGACGTTAGCACCGCTGAGGAGGGCATCTCAGTTGAAGATCGCCGAGCCTTCCCTACATTCAGCGAGGCAAGTGCGACTATCCATAGCTGCATTTCCGGGCGCCATATAGTGGAAGAGGCAACTTTACTGACGAGCAACCATGCCATTCGAATGATGATGCAGGCTTAATCAGCGCGCGCCCAGGAGGCTCGAAACGGTCACCAATCTCTCTCTGTTGCGGATCCATCAATCAACACCACACGGAAGAGGGGATGAACACAACAGCTGCAAGGCGTTACATTCTTGACAGGCTCCGAGGTTGAACCCAACGTTGATAACCCGTCGAGTTGTAACTCTGTCCTCATCAGCCGTCAGTTGAGCGTTCCTCCTCTGCCTCGATACTCGCTCGAGACACTTCGTAGACTTGCGGGTGGTTCGGATCCTCAGTCGTCTCAACTATTCTGATCAATGCTTGTAGTACATCACAATAACGGCGAACTGAACAGCTCATGCAACAGGCCAGCACTCAACGATCCCTCTCATCTGCCCAGAACGTGCGACCAGGAATCGAACCCGGGACCTTTCGCTTACGCTCTTGCTTGCGACTTCTCACACATCATTTCCCACCGTGGAAATCCCACTGCTCGCACCACTTTCATCCAGCCATAGCTCCCCAACCTGACAACCGTCCACCCCCTAGTCTTGGACAAGTCGTTATCTCACTATACCTGAGATCAGCATGCCCTTCCCATCAACGCGATGAGCCTTTCTACTTCCCTGCTCCACTGTAACACGGACGTCAGCGGCCGACACTAAAAACGGTTCGAAAAAACTTTACGCTGTAGTACACGAACAAGTCTCCATCAAGAAAATGAACTCAACAACCATAATAAAGTCGAAACCCATGTGTTCCCGCCAAGCGTGCATTAGTTGATTATAATTTGACCATCTCTATCTTCACTCGACTAGCAGGGCAGGAATCCTCTTCCTTGTGTGAAGAAGGCGAGATGAACATGCTGGCCATCGAACCCGTGCCCGTATCTCTGAGAGGAGCTCAAGGAGGCGCTCATCCCGCCCCGATGGTCACCTGGTGAACACCCCGCAGTTCACGAAGTATCGTCCTCCTGCCTCCCTACCGAAGGGCTGCAACACCGATGAGAAAATCTTACATAATTCAGCATAACAACACGCATCGCTTCGCCTAATGAGCCCACCACTATATCAGTTTCATCTGGCATTCTCAGGCCTCCAGCTCTAAGCCTGTTAGGGTCCACGGGTAGAGCTGAGGGGCTCAGCGGGAACAGCGATCGATGGGAGACGAACTGCGGGACGATAACGAGCAATGGGAGGAAGCATGCTGTACCTGCTCCAAGGCCAGGTCAACCTTGGTCTTCCCCTCGGGGCTCTTCGTGAGTATCTCTGCAGTGAAGGACCTCAGAGGATCTGATTAATCGATCGATCCTCCTCAGAGACCCAATCGTCCTACCAGTGGAGCTGACGTACAGCATCATATCGTTGATGCGTATCGAGCAAGGATTTCCTCCCAGCCGCACCTACCACAACCAAAGGCCACCTCTTCTCGAGACGAGCTCTCTACGTGTCTCAACGGCTCCAGGTGCTTGGCAAGGGTAGCCCAGGGTTCATAGGCCTTCAAGGCCATCAACCTGTCATGGGAGTCGACAGTGATCATAGGAAGCTGAACGCTCACGTCGGCTGCGGTAAAGGGTAGGGGAAACAGCACTCGTTAAGCGATGGTAGGAGCACTAGCTGAGGGAGGGGAAGGAGGATGAGAAGGCGAAGACGAGTAATGCAGCGCTTAATAGAACTCTAGAAGTACGTGATGAAATAGTCGCTATGGAAAGCCAACACACTAACCACCAGCATATACAACCAACATATCCTTCCATACATGTGTCCGCGTCTCTCTGCATGTGAGCGCCAACTTCATCAACCTCGGTAAGATCTCTTTATTAAACGTATCTTCGAAGCTCATCGGCGTCTCAACCTAACACTGCACCATCACACTACTCCCCCCAGTCGCCCGCCACCTCCTCAGCTACAGTCGCCTCCATATAATCAACATCCATGTAAGGCCCCATGAGGATGAGCACTCCCGGCTTGATATCCGATACGTATCTACAGTGTCGTTGAGGCAGTTCCTCTGAGCCCTTCATACTGAGTAATGACATCCAGTCTTTGGCCGCCCATAACCTTCCCCTTCAACGATTGAAATGGACCGCTGGCGGAAAGAACATGTATTGGAGCACCATCAGCATGAGCCACTTCGAGGGAGATTGCGGGCCTAACATACTCAACTACCCCAACCTGTGGCAAGTGACCATCCCTACTCCTCCCCAGAAGTCTTCCTACTCCACTGGAGACCAGCCCCAGTGACCATCGCCTCAGCCAGCAGCTCACCACCACAGCTGTTGGGACTAGTCCGACCGATAACTCCAACAACACAGCCGGGGAACACTGAGCTCCTCCTCATACAAGAATAACAGCACCTCCTACCAGTGTAGCTGTCCAAGGCCTGTACGTTCAGAATAAGCCTCTTGCCTCTACCACTCGCTCCCGGTCCACCTGGCCAGAAAGAAATCTCGCGAATACGCACACACACCAGGAAGAACACCAGTGAAGATAGGCTCCAGTAGTAAACTGTGGGCGTTGAGGTTCAATGGCTCGGGCACTGGTTGGAGGTTTTCATCAGCTTCACAACACACTCGGCCCACCATCAACACAGCCTGGCTATACCTAGGCCTCAAAGGTCATCCGGGAGTACTGCAGGGGACCTACTGGGTGCCAAAGACCCCCATTTCGAGGTCCTCTCCTTCCTCCTCGTCAGGGTGCATTGACCGGTACAGCTTATTAGCCTACAGCAGAACGATGGTCTCGGCGTCTTTTCGTACAGTCTACGTTGGCGACGATTTCAGTGTATAATCGAGCACAACGCGAGGCCTCTCCTTCCCTTCGACTCTCCACTGAGTTGTCCATCCATCTATACCTGTAACTGAGTATACCTCTGATGAGCCAACGACAGATCCCCACCCTTTGAATGCTTCCTCATCGAATCGGCTATGACTAACACGGCTCGCCATACTCCTACAACACAACACTGCGAACTGAGTCGTCGTTCCATTTACTCAACCAAACACCTCGACTCCGTAGAAACGCCTCACAATACTACAAAGCAGCAGTGACCATAGGTTTACTCAGTCATTACCATCAGCGGAGCCTTCTACCATGATCCGCATAAGAGTATTATACACACGCAAAACCTCAGTGAACGTTGGTGCCCTAAAACTCAATGGCACCTTAGCAACCCTAGTGTCCTTATACCCAGCTTTCAACGGGCCCACAAAGATGGAGTTTTGGTCCTGCCGTGGGGACCCGACAAACACCAGCGCCTTGGGGCTACCCAAGTACTCCCTCCACCGTTCAGATACCACCTCCGACACATCTTGTCGGATCTTGGCGTCCTGCGTTCGCCTCATGAATGCCCCCATCGACTTGGCCTGCTCGAAGTTCCGCTGAGCTCCGCCCTGTTTCCGTCGGACCGTGTACTTCTTAAACGTAGTGTGTTCCACTATCTTGCCATCTTCATCCCACACACACCCAGCAAACCGTCCACTTCGGAAAAGCAGTACAACTACAAACTCAAGGCCGCCCCAGACCTCCGGATCGATCGTCGAGGCGAGCGCTATTCGCGGAGAAGACTCAAGGATCTTCCATGGGTAGTTATCCATAATGAAGCCCTTACTCGGCAACTGGGTGGAGCCTTCATCACTCTCACTCCCCGACTCATCCACCTCCGAGGATTCTTCCGCCGAGTCGCACTCCAAAGATGCCTCCAACCACTCCTCGTAGCCCCGAGGCTGGTCACCAGTCTGAGCCCGCTTTACATTGTCTACATGCCACTCGCTTTTACAGTGCTGCCTCAGGGCCGCTGAGTCCGTATAGGTGTACTCTGGGCACTTCGAGCACTGGCGTCGATACGTACCTCCTGTGAAGTCGATCCTGCTCTTATGAGGGCGGGAGACTGCGGTCCGCTCGGGCATCACTCGCTGGCCTCGACAGTAGGACCGCCGATACGGTGTCGTCTCCGCTGGTGAGAGGATCTTCCAACCTGTGGGGACTGCAGTAGACCACATAGCTGTACAAAACAAGCACTGTGGATCGACCAATGCATATCGATACCCGAGGATCCAAGCCACTGGCACATAGTCACCTCCAGTGTGGAAAGATATGCACATGATCAACTACATGTGTTGGCGATAATATGAAAATCCTGAAAAATTTTCGGAAATCCCGAGTCGTGCGTGAACTCCCAAAATTAGTGAGGAAACTCCTCAACTCAGCTGAGGAAAACAAACATATACACCAACACTGGTGGCTCCACCAACACTCAACACTGCGACCTTCCCAATCGTTCGGCAAGAAAAAGTTCACAATAATACAACCAGCATATTAAATACAGCTCAATGCACCGTGCAGTAGTACTCGACACTCCTCGCCGCCCTCTGCCGCACACATCTCCTTCACCACCGGGTCCTTGGCCATAGCAAATGCCAGCGACCGGGGATCTCTCGAGGCCACGCACATAGCGAGGATATGACGGGACCAGCCCAGGGAGAGGAGGAGGGAGAAAAGCCGTCGAGACACAGTCAGACCCGCATCATCCACAGGGGACCTGACAAGAACCTGAGAGCAATCACTTTGGAGCAGCCCCCTACTACCCTTCATCTAACACAGCATCATCACCGCTATCCTCTGCTAAGCATACTATACCAACATCATTACCAGGCGCCTCCTCCGGGGGTCTATCACACAGCATCAATCTCCGCAGGGACTGGACCACTGTGTCGAAGCTGATCATTTCTGGCTCAGTAACGCCGTCCAAGAACTCCCTCACAGTACCGTCAATACCCAAGCAACTGAGGAGCTCCACCCAATTGCAATCCTTCACCAATTTCACACAGTGTTCTCTAATACACTCCACTACTTCAACCGGATGACCAGACCCCATTGCTGAGTAGAAGCGAACACACTGCTCGGCCAGAGCCTTATCACCGCTATCCAGAGCCGCCTTGAGGAGCGGCAAGGCATAATCCCTTCGTGCTGTATCAGGCCCAGCAGAGTACTGTACCAACAGTAGCAATGCCGCAGCCTGGTAGAGCCGCCCCTCCTTAAGACCACTATTGAAGAGATCAGGAGCCACCTTAGCTGAGCCCCCTTCATCCATCAATCCCAACACGTGCCGGAAGCTCACGTGTGGCTCGGTCTTCCGCAGAGCCGCGACGAGGTAGCCCACAGCTGACGGACCGAAATGGCCGACCAGGTCCAGTACGTTGGTGAGTGTACGCAAACGCATGGCCACCGCGGGATGGTGCTTCACCACAGAGAGGTTATCAACACCCAATTTGTCCATCCTTACAAAGATAGGAACACAGGCATCGATCGCCTCATGCAGTAGCAGTTCAAAAACAACCCTAAACTCCTTCGCTGAGTACACCATAGAAGAAAGGCAATATGCTGCTCTCAGCAGACGTGTGCCGGGAGCACTACAGAGACGATATAGTAGTGTATGATACAGTGGTGCAGTGACCAGCCGCCAGGACTGCTTTGGTAGTACTACTCTAAAAGAGGCCTGACCGGGGCATACAGAGAGAACAGCTGCACTAGGGGACTCTATAGGGACCCGGGTGGCGAAGAAAGAGCCATTGATCCACAGGGAGAGGCCAGCCTGGTCTTCTATCCATATCTGGGCTGCATCCAGCACAGAGGACAGACTAGAGACAGCTTCCGTGTCGGTATCATAGGAGCAGTCGAACGGTCCACCATACACACATCTCTACAGAATGGGCACTTGGACTGACTGGTCGACCCCTCGGCACTTCTATCAGTATACTTAACACTATGGGAAGGAGTGAATAGCTCAGCCACCATGCCGGGGTCCTCATTGCTGGTGGTAGGCAGGTCGAAACGAGGGGACCCATCATTCTCGACTTGACGGCTGGCAATAGGCAGTGATAAGGAGGGTGAGGGGAGGGGATGGACAGTGCGGTAATTGGTGACAATCAATGATCGACCTGCTTCCGATACCTGGTCTGATACTGACTGCTGACCAACATCTGAAAAACGGGAAAACGACTGAGACCTTCCATTCAACTCACAAAAGCTACTACACTCACCACAACGTTTTACGATAATTCTATCAGAAATACTCAACCGCAATTCCTCATTCACCAGAGTAGAATATTACCGATTCTGCCACCCTGTCTGCTCTCCCCTATAGAGGAAGCTGCTTGTTGCATCATAAAGGCCCCACCCCTGTACGTGAGAGGGGATATCGAACTCGATGCGTCCTCCTCCGAGCCACCCGTCTCCGTTGATGAGCTCTTGGCCATCTCCAAATAGGCTTTGCCGCTTCGCTCCGTCGACTCGAAAACGAAAATTGAGCGGACACCTCCACACACTCGAAGGAATTTCATCGAGCCACTGTCCTGTTCTCTGAAGAGCTCTCCACTCCTCAGCAAAGCCAACAGGACCATCCCTCCACTCTCGTCGTGGAAAAGCTCAATTCGCCTCAAAGGGCTCGGTAGTGCGTCAAAACGCACACTCCTTCCTACCGTAAAGTCCCCAACTCCATTAAAAACATACGTAGTGGCCTCATGAGACGTAGCCATAACCACCTGGTTGTCCTCACATCTAGCTAGGGACCGTACCTCATCAGCGTCTCGGACCTCCACACTGGCCAACTTAGCCGTATAGTAGTCCAGTCTCGCTCCCATATCCCATACCATCAATCGGCCAACACTATTGAATGTAACACTATACTCCCCTAGGCTGCATGCTGCTCTTACTCTACCCACTAGACGCTCATGGGCTACATCACCGAAGAGCCTCCACTTGTCTCTCAATATGCTATACACAGCAAAGCCCAGTTCCCCACAGACCAACACCCAGTGACCGAGCCGGCCAGCAAACACCCTAGGGGGCCAGTTCGTGTGCATATACATATGAGGGTAAGACACCGCCTTCCAAGAGGTAGCTCTAGGCAGGAGCATTCTATCGTGGGAAACCAGCAAGGGGAGGGAGGGGGAACTGGCCTCATTTTCATCACCAGTGATGAAGGATGGATGCTCGAGTATTGCTGGAAACTTCACAACATCAGGTTCATCAGAAGATACCACGCAAGTCCAGAAGTTTGTCGCACTACCCACAGCGAACTTGACAGGACCGCAAGCATTGGTAGTAAAGCACCCCAGCCTGGCCCCATGACTGGAGACAGCCCCCAGCCCCGCTCCTGTGCTCACCAACAACACACGGTCACTAGCCCACGACAGGCCATCTACAGGTAGCAGTGGGGGTAACTCCTCAGCTGTCGATAAAAGACTCGAGGCTGGCACTCGACATGAATGAACAAGCTCTATGGCGTTTCGCGGATCCCTCACAGTGTACAGATCAATGATCCCACCATCTAAGGCGATCGCGAGGCAATCCACCGACAAGGCGAGGCAGCTACACTGTTTTGATATAGAGAGCACCCGACCTATCCCTCCTCCACTATCGTCATCAGCTCTATCCCTCAATAGCCACACCTCAGCAATGCCCTCTACCTCCAAGCTCACAGCCAACAGGCCACTAGGCCCTCCCGCACCACATTTGGCCACTACTCGGGGGCCTCTACACGACGAAGGGGGAGTCGTCATGAAGGCCTCAGCTGCCTGGCTTAAGGACCGGTATTCGTCGTAAACCAGAGTACCACTCGCCGTCCGCTTTAACGTTGATAAGTCAACTTTGGGCGCTCGCTGTCTATAATGATTCGTGTCCAATAATAGCAGCATCGAGCTGGAGGTAGCCTCAGCTGGATATGCCATTATAAACAGTCTATGGTTGGCTCCTGGTATCAACGAGAATTTATCCGTCGGTACGCTCAAAGTACACTCGAGCTCTACAGTGCAGTGAAGGTGTCGGAGTTGGTGAGACCTGATGGTTACTACTCCCATGCCAACTGACCCTCAGTTCCAATCCAAAGTCACCTCACATGCCGCTTAGTCCCTCCTTCATCATCATAGTCCGTATCAGCTTCATCATTATCATAGTCACCGCGTTTAGAGTCGGCCTCATCACCGAACTTCACATGGAAGACTGCCACTAGATGGGGAGTTGATAGCTGTAGGAAGACCCTGGTAGAGTCCCCCGACCAAGCATGCAATCTGATAGACACATGCATCCACTGCGACTGGACCTACTACGACTACTATTACGACTACCCAGTGAATGTCATCGATCTCTCATCAGTAGAGTCCAACTCCGAGCCCGATCGTCGAGGGTTGGCCGCCCTGAGTGTCGTCCCCAGCATCGAAGCTGCATTCCTCAAACGGTACATGGGAGCCTGTTGTTGCTGATAGCCTGCTGCATAAAACTGTGTCTGAATGACCGAAAAATTACACCAAAACTTTCCCTCTTTCTATCCTGAGCCTACCTCTCGCCCTCCAAGTGTCACCACTGATAGTACTCGCCCATTGGGGGCCACTTGCATGCCCAACACCACAGCAGAGCCGCCCGGGCGATATTTGCTCAATCCGCTCGATGGGTTAAAGCCGAACATTGAGATATCCGGACGAGAAGTCCCTTGAGAATGAGGAAAACCATCCTGCGACAACTTATTCTCTATCAGAGTAGTTATACGTAGTCTACGTGTGGATGATTTCTCTCACGAATTTACACAATGCATATCGCGTTAAAATTTTCTCCATTCAACTTGAATAAAATTGATTTTTATCGGTAATTTATTGGATAATCGCTAGCAGTATAATAACATGATAACAGAACGGAGCATCAAGGGAGTTTCTTGTTCCACATCGCTCCGCATGCGAGCAAACCGTTGCAATACGCCTTTTAATGCGAGAAGACAGGTTAAGTAGTGCGTGCGTCCTCTTTCACGGTGAAATCAGGTGAGATTGGACTAGGGAATGAAGACCAAGTGATACTCGCATACTCACGAGCCGCACAACAAGTGCGAGTGAGCGGCATCAAACAGAAGTCCTGCAGTGTGCTCTCCAAACTCTGGAGGCGCTCAATCCAATCTTGACTGTCCGGCAGTTAGACGACGACGCGGCGCTTACCGTACGGCTCATGCGCCACAAATTGTAGCGCGCGCCCATGGGACACAATGCAAACATCGCGCGAGCATCACGTCGTGAGGATCTGACTTGAATCACTCGATCATCTCAGAATCTCCGGCTCGGATAGCCTCTGCCAGGGACTCCGAGCCGTATGCATGATGTACTACGCAGTGTACGTCGTATACTATGTAATATAATCTATGTTGTATGGTATATGGCATGCCATGCCGCGTAGTCTTTTCAACATGGATCAGTCAAAATTGTGAAAAAAATTGCTAAGCGATAACGGTGAGAAATTGGGCGAGGGTATATTTTCGTAGTGAGTGGTCACATGCTTCTGATCGGCAGGGGTTTCAGGTCTCCGCTATCCGGGATTGCGGGGACCTGGCTTGCCTGGCAGTGACATGCGGGGAAATTTCTCCCGGTTCGGCAAAGAAACGGAAAAGGGGACGTGATGCGGGAAAATCAATTTTGACGCGGCCCGGGGCGCTAACGGCCCGATAAAACGTGCTCATCCTCCCATTACGAGCTTTGCCTACGTTCGGACCGTTTTGTGCCCGCGTTTGGACCGACAAGCCGTCATAAACGGAACACAGGACGATGGGGTGATTTTGCTGGGAAGGTTTTTTTGTGAGCCCACAGGGGGCCTTTATTTGTGTTACAAGAAGTGACCAATCCTATACGTGTAAGTTTAGTTCTGAGTTCCGCAGTATACAAGTCAGTTTATCGAGGAGCTTTTGCAGTGACTATCGAAACTCGTTTCTAGTGGACTTATTTATAATATCGGGGCAGAGCTGTTCGTCAATGGCTATGGTTCGGGAACTTTGGGAGGTCACAGACTCGAATCGATATCGTGAGAATTCTAAAATGACTCGTTCGTATACACTATCGATACTATGCATAGTAATATTAATACATGTTGACCTATAATGATCGAGGTGTGGTAATAATAATATCATCGCCATGATACCAGAGTTGCCCAATGTAGTAGCTGAACCACTGTATTTCCATCTTGATGAGTATTCCAGCAGGTCGTCATCATGTAGTACGGTCTATGATACTCCTATTCTGTAGTTGTATTATTGACTATCACGTTTCTCACACTGAGTATACCTGTAGGTCATCATCATCAAGTGAGGTCTAATTCTCTTTAGTTGTACTCTAATGAGTCCCGAGCTTTTCACTCATCCCCTCCGAACGTGGAACCTCCGCGAACCGGTTCGGTATCGTCCAATGGACGACGTCCATCGGGGGTGCATGCAACGAAGATGCACAAGGCTAAGATAGTGGATACCTCTAGTCAACGTGGGATCAGGGGGTAGCTGTGGCATATGTGCCCCACACACTGGAGAATAGGCACGGCTCAGGGTGGCATAGCCGCTCCACGCAGGAAAATAGGCATATTTCAGAATGGCATAGCCGCTCGCCCCACACAGGAAAATAGCCATATTTAGAACTGCATACCCGTCCCACAGAAGAAAATTCGCTTACCTCATAGTGGCATAGCCGCCCCACACAGGAAAATAGCCATATTTAGAACTGCATACCCGTCCCACAGAAGAAAATTCGCTTACCTCAGAGTGGCATAGCCGCCCTACACAGGGAAATAGTCATATTTACAATAGCATACCCGCCCCACAGAAGAAAATTCGCTTACCTCAGAGTGGCATAGCCGCCCCACATAGGAAAATAGCCATATTTGCAATGGCATACCCGCCCCACAGAAGAAAATTTGCATACCTCAAAGTGGCATAGCCGCCCTACACAGGAAAATAGCCATATTTACAATGGCATACCCGCCCCACAGAAGAAAATTTGCATACCTCAGAGTGGCATAGCCGCCCCACACAGGGAAATAGCCATATTTACAATGGCATACCCGCCCCACAGAAGAAAATTTGCATACCTCAGAGTGGCATAGCCGCCCTACACAGGGAAATAGCCATATTTACAATGGCATACCCGCCCCACAGAAGAAAATTTGCATATTTCAGAGTGGCATAGCCGCCCTACACAGGGAAATAGCCATATTTACAATGGCATACCCGCCCCACAGAAGAAAATTTGCATACCTCAGAGTGGCATAGCCGCCCCACACAGGAAAATAGCCAGGAGCACATGAGCTGCCGCTTGAAGCAGAAGTTCTTGAGAGACTCGCGGACCTTCACTAACGATCCTGGCTAGAGCTGAGCTCGGCCTCATCGTTGTAGTTTGCGGGTTGAAATTTTCTTTCGGAAAATCTGTGGTTGTTATAGTAGACGGAAGTGCATACCATATGGAATTACCTACCAAACCAAGCGACCTCCGGACGCAATATTTGGTCAGTAACGATAAGCACCGGATGGACCTCCAGTATAAGGCCCTTTGCAATAGCATGATTCTTCCCACCATTCACAGCTTCTTCAAAGGTGCATATTTCCCTTTGCCTGTCACACTCAAGAACCGTCTTTAACTCGGCATTTGATATATACAACCTCGGTCGGCGCACCTCGCAATTCGATTGCTCTATCGTTTTGTTTCGAACTGGTGCTCGCCCTAGAGAGGAGATATGGCCGCAGGAAGCTCATGGTAATGAATTATTCCTCTCTTACCAAAGACTACCGCAAGCTGATCATGCGTCTGGAAAGTCCCTCGCGGCCTCTTCAAACCAAAATGAGTTTTTTATAATTTTATATCGACTGTTTTCAATTTATTATCCTAAATTTTAATAAAATAGCTGGTCTTTTTGAAAACATACCGGCTTCAATTAACGACGTTAATTTTGGCTACACGAGCGATTGCAACGTAGTTGCACGTCGCCTACTCCGCGCAAAATACCACGCGTCCTACGCGTCTATATGCATGTGTGCGAGTCGCAAATTGTTTCTCGTACTGCACCAAGATAAGACTGATGTGGATCATTAAAATAGAGACTGTATCATCTGAGAATACCGGGAGGAGGCGTCAGAGGCTAACGAGTTCACGTAAGATGATAGTGTATTACACTCGCGTTGGGTAAATAGTGAAGTTTCACCCGTGATATGGAAAACATAGTTCACAGAACACTGCATGTCGCGAATATCGGGTTTTTCACACAGTATCACACCACTTCGCGTAAAACGGGTGAAACTCCGATAATATAGCTATTGGTGTGGAGAAATATGCACAAGGTCAGCTACATGTGTTGGTATCAATATGAAAGCTCTGAGAAACTTTGCGGAATTCCTGTTGTATTTCGTATATCGTGTGACACACGAGAATATGAGCATTCCATCCTTTGTAACTGAGTTGAATTCTGGAAGTCAAATCTTCAAAATATTTGAAGTCTCGACTCAACCGTTTCCTTTCAGACCGCCACTCTCGACGCTTTATTCGGACGAGGGTCATCACCAGTATGGGAGAAGAATACTCACATGGTCAACTACATGTGTAGGTGAATAAATGATAATTCTGAGGAGATTTTTGGGAAATTCCTGGGCACTTCTACCCTGATTTGTATATAATGATTCGTAAGCAAAATTCAGAGCTCCACTGAGGAAAGCGATCATATATTCCTTCAACACCGGTCATCTATATAAGCAAACAAAGAACTAGATGTTGAGCTCGGAAAATTGGGAGGGTGTGTTTATATATGGGAACTAATTCGGAGAGTGTTCGAACTCTGAAAGATACAAATGATGATTTATCAGCGAGAGACAGCATGGTAGGCTAGTCATTATCGCAAAGCCTGTCACCGCTATGCTCGCAGTCGCTGAACTAGCGCCGAGTCGCTTCACATTGATTACCAACTATTTCGAATATGTAACATATGTTCAAAAAATTATATACAATTATACGGTCTGTGAACATTCGGGTAGTAACATGCCGTATGTTAGTAGTAACTTTACCTTTTTTTGAAAATGTTATCGCTGTTCGTACGTACCCTTTGGGCAACTCTCTGCATCTTAAGTGTTTCTGCCTTGCCTGTGGACCTGTCTAAGATCTCAAACGACACTGAGGTGAGTTTTCTTCGGGATCTTTTTATTTTGAAGTTTCCTTCTTTTCAGGTTAAAAAAATCCGAAGTGCTGCGGGAATGGTGACGATAGACGCTGAGTTCAACTCTTCTATGTTCTACTGGTGAGTTTTATCATATAGATATCAATACTATATATGCATAGATCTCTAACTTGTTTTATATAATGGAGTTTTACTCATTTTATATGAAGTGGTCTAATACTCTGTGAAAAACGCGATATAGTACAGTCGTGAAATATATTCTTCACTAGTGTTTTTCATATCACGATGAGTCGTGAAATATATTCTTCACTAGTGTTTTCCATATCACGATGAAAGTCCAAAATAGACATAAAAGTACATTTACGGTCTCCATAGATTGTGAGTCATTAATATATATTAAATTACCTTATCTTGAGATATAATAATATCTTATTCTACTTGGTTTTTCAAATACAAAAACTCCTGAAATTTTCCAAAAAAATGAATATTTTTCCCAAAGAAATCAGCTTAATTTTTCGAGGTACTTCCCTCCAGTAAACGAGTCTCTTGAGACCAATGAGGACACGCCTATGATCATGTGGATTCAGGGTGGCCCAGGAGCTTCTGGTTTCATAGGAAACTTCTTTGAAGTCGGCCCTCTCGATCTGATCAACAACACAACTTTGGTAAGCCGCCTACTAATCTTCTCGACTACTATTAATCATCGCGACTACTATCAATCTCAACTTCGATGGTATTTCTTCAGGCCAGGAGGAATGTCACTTGGGCTAACAACTACCATATGGTATTCGTCGACAGTCCGGTTGGAACTGGATATAGCTATACGGATTCTGCTAATGGTTATGCTAATAGCACTGAAGATGATGTTAACAAGCAACTCTACACATTTCTCACTAAATTCTACGACGACATTGAACCCGAGTTGAGAGCCAATCCCCTGTAAGCTTGTATATAGGACGTTCTATTATGAGTGTCTCTCGCAGATTCCTCGTTGGTGAGTCCTATGCTGGTCATTACATTCCGGCCTTGGGCAAGTATCTCTTTGAGCATCCGATCGAGGGAACCAATTTTGCCGGTGCGGCTATCGGCGATGGACTAACCTTCCCTGGTAAGTATACCGTTGTTTGTGGTGTTGAAAAATTCCACTTTCGAGTGTGATAGGAACACAGGAATTGAATCTATGAACTGTAGCTCGAATTCCTGTGATTGAACCACAGAAACTAGTCTCGAGAGTGTCGAGTCGAGACTAGACATAGCCAATGACTATGTGGTCTCGCATTGACATAGGCATTGACCCCGTGATAATATATTTTTAGAAATCTTTCAAGGTCTGTTTCAGAGGTTTTCACTAGTTTGATGTGATTCGCAATATCTGTTATCGAAGTAATGCGGCTCCAAAATTAAGTTTCTCCTTCATTTCTGTCAATCGATTCTCTGATTATCTCAGCTTTCCAAGTCGCCGCTAAACCAGATGTTGCCTACTACTTTGGTCTCATTGGTCCCGACAGAATTGAAGAGGCTCGTCGCTTAGGGCAAGAAGGCAAACGACTTGCTCTCCAAGAGAAGTGAGCACCTGACTCTGTTTCGCTCACCACGATGCTCGATCAGGTGGGTGGAAGCTTCTCATGCTCGAGATCAGCTAGAGAATCTCATGTCCGAGATGAGTGGTGGATTGAATCTCTATGATATTCGGTGAGTGTTGGTAATCACTCTCGAGACGCGACAATTTTTCTGTCCTTCAGTACGACTGATGACTATGGCTGGCAAGATGAGCGTCTTGACTATTTCCTCAACCTCCCTGAAGTCAAGGAAGCTCTGCATGTGCCAGCTTCTAGATCGTTCGGGTAGGAATGGTGCGGAGGTTCGATTCTCCCATGTGTCGTTTTCAAGGACGGAAGATGCTGTTGGTGAGCACATGAGCGCTGATATCATGAAGCCTATGGTTCACTGTCTTCCCCCTCTTCTCAATGCTAACATAACGGTTATGCTCTTCGAGGGAGAGATGGATTCTAAAGATGGCCTGTTATCGTAAGTGCGATAGTCACAGTTGTAGAGAACATGTATATCAGGACGGAAGCCTGGATTCCTGAGATGATTTGGGACGGGATGGATGAGTATGCTATGAGCCCTCGTCATGTGTGGAAGGGAACTGATGTGAGTTTATTATTAATATATTAATAGATAATATGACACTACTTCATATCTAATATCATTGAAGTTTCAATTGATATGAAAAACACTAGTGAAAAATATACTTCACCACTAGTGCATAACGCCAATATCGGGTCTTTCACGGAGTTCTACGCCACTTCACGTAGAACGGGTGAAATTCTGTTATTATCTGTTGGGATGAAATACACAGTATATGTTTATACCTTGATATTGCTTCATATGAATGTGTATGAGAGTTTCATATCATTAACATATAAATTTATTTTGAATTTTTATTATTGAATTAATAATATCTATTAGTGAACTACTTATAATATTAATAGGTCATCATGTTTGATATATCAAGCTCGCTGCCATTGGTTGAATAAATCCTTCATTGAATTCAGGCTAGCAATCTCGAAGAGGCTGTCTACGGTTATGAACGTCATGGTGGATCATTCAGCCATTACTCTGTCCGGTAAGATACTGTAGATGCCACTTCAGGTTCTCAGCATACGCTTGTGCTCAGGAATGCTGGCCATATGGTGCCAATGAATCAACCGGAAGCTGCGATGAACTTGATCGACCGTTTTATTAGTGGCGCTGTGGAATCACTTCATACTACGAAAAATGCTGACAATACCGAAGGTAAACTGTGAGTTGTTTGCGTTTCAATCTTGAGTGTGGTTTTCCACTGTGGTTTTATTCTGCATGAGCTCGTATTCTCAGTTGCTGCGGTGAGCGCGGGCCGTCTGGCCATTCTAATATGAGATGTTTTGAGTGCATTTACTACGACTTGGAAGCCGTGGTCCTCTTCCGAAGAACTTATTCTTACGGTTATCGTACTCGAGAGCTTTAACAACCGAAGTTTAGTGGTTTCCTTGCTTGCAATATCCTCGGTGTTTCGTTGCTGTTCGAGAAGCTAGTGTTAATTGCGATTTCATTTGTTCGCAGATGATCGTCGGGGAGTGCACTCGGCTCGGTTACCTGAGCATATTGGTGAAGCCCACGATTACATTGGCAGTGGGTAGATAGCAGATCTGATCGAAATCAATGCATTCGTATTACTTCAATCCAGAATTATCTACTCATTATTATTATTTTATAGATTGTCCATCTTTGTTCTTGCGATCGACTAGATGGGCGATACCTGTATGATTCATTCGTTATCAGTTTTGTATGAGTTGTGTCTCTAATACACGTTCTCTATTGAAAATATCTGTCGAGTTCAATTCTAGATTCTACAGCTGCTTATTCTCTTATAGTCCCAAGTGACGATTGACTAGACGCTGATATGTGACTCTGAGTTCTACAGCTCTTGCTTATATACTTAGACCCAAGTGATGACCGACTAGGCTCTGATATGTGACTGAGAATAGCTCCCCATCTATGTAGGTGTCATTCTATAATAGAATTCGTCATCAACCATGCTCAGAGGTATCTGTTAGTGTGAGGATTCATAAAGGCCAGTTGGACTGTATCTTCTAAAGGCCTATTCCAATCTTCTCTGATGGGGCAGCTATGCCACGCCAAGATATGGCTTAGTACCGCTATTACTTTTGTCTCGGATTGGGCAGCTATGCCACGCCAAGATATGGCTTAGTACCGCTATTACTTTTTTCTCGGATGGGGCAGCTATGCCACGCCAAGATATGGCCTAGTACTGCTATTACTTTTTTCTCGGATTGGGCAGCTATGCCACGCCAAGATATGGCTTAGTACCGCTATTACTTTTTTCTCGGATGGGGCAGCTATGCCACGCCAAGATATGGCCTAGTACTGCTATTACTTTTTTCTCGGATGGGGCAGCTATGCCACGCCAAGATATGGCTTAGTACCGCTATTACTTTTTTCTCGGATGGGGCAGCTATGCCACGCCAAGATATGGCTTAGTACCGCTATTACTTTTTTCTCGGATGGGGCAGCTATGCCACGCCAAGATATGGCTTAGTACCGCTATTACTTTTGTTTTGGATGGGGCAGCTATGCCACGCCAAGATATGGCTTGGTACTGTTGATTTCTCTGATGGGACCACTATCCGAGAGGTGGATGGGAGGAGCCAAGTTGAGAGCCTCAACTACGATCAAGTTCGAATGGATGTTGACCCCGGTATGCGTGGTCTCTACTCTGGGCTTAGCGGGGAACATACTACGTCACTACTGCGGCTTTTTCCACTGCTGTATTCTTGAACTCTACTCGTTTGTAAGGTTTCGGTTTCGGGTTTCCCGGGAATAAGACCTTCGGGTTTCGGTTTGCCGGGAAAATACCTACGGGTTTTGGGTTCACCCGTGATGACAGGTATTTTCCCAAAGAATTTGTATAAGAGTTTACACTTGGGTAAGAGTTCGCACTTGTATACGAGTTCTTCGGGTTTTGGGTTTATCTGTGATGACAGATGTTTTTCCAAAAAATTTGTATAAGAATTTGCACTTGGGTAAGAGTTCGCACTTGTGAGTTCTTCGGGTTTTGGGTAAGAGCCTCCCCTTATCCCCCCTCCCCCCAGCGTTATCCTCCAGTCCTCCGAAACAGTTCGATAGTATCGAATCGATACCTCTAGGAGAAAGGCGCCGTATCAGGATGAAGCGCCGCTCAGGAATCCATTTGCCCCCTACAGAGTGGTTTCGGCGGTTGCAGACCAGTGCAGCCTTGTGACCAGCCTTACTTTCTCCCTACCCTTGCTTCATCGTCTAGCTTAGGCTCAAGGCCTTTCTCCGCTGCTACTTCATCAGGTCGCTCCGACTCGAAGGATTCTTGGTCCGGCTCCAGACGTCTGGGTTGTTTGCTTGATGTCAAATCTCCCAACCTGTCGGAACTGTCTCTGAAACGACGAGGTTTGCGAATTTCTATCCCATTGGCCGAATGCGTTCGCTGCTTATACACGAAAGGCATGGGATATCTGAAAACCCCTATGCCTACCCCTATGCCTATGTCACTGTGACTGAAAGGCCCACTTTGTCTTCGTTCTGAGGTATCTGCGTCAAAATCTGGGAAGAAATTTGGTTCCTGGAACCCGAATCTTCTGATTTGGACTCCCAAATCACAATATTTGGGTGTTATCCGAAGGCCTTACTCGCACGAAACCCAAAACCTGAGCTTCTCATGCGAGTGCAGATGCTTGACATGCCACCGATAAGCAAGTCCTGCGACAGCAATTCCCCTGAGGAAGCTCAAGTGCGTAAGATGATGTCCAAGTTAGGGTACTTATTTCCGGCGCGCGCTTTTTTCGAATTCTGCATGTAAACTGCAAGAACGCATGATTGCCGTGCTGATAGCAGTGCTGATCGACCGCCGAGCCCTTTTGTTTCAGCCCTTATTATCGTCATCATTGAGCCTTCTTTAAGTGGGCATGATCCACATAGTGGAGATCATCCTATGATCTACTCCTGCACCACTGGCTTCAGTCGGCACATGCGCTGGGCCGTAGTCTTCGTCACCCTTTTGGTAGTAGGTCGTAGCAGGGAGCCTGTCCCTGTACTCACTCATTGTAGGTCCTAGCTGATGGGCGGGTCCATGCTGGTCATGGTCCTATGCATGTGCTACCTCTGGTACCAGTTGGTACTACGGTGGACGAGACGCCCAGTAGGAATGTGCGTGGTCGCGTTGGTGCCGTCAAACCACACCATGCCAGCTCCTTTTTCGAATACCACACTCTCGTCACAAAGCATCAGATAGGTACTAGTGACAGTGGACTACGTGTATAGGGGCTATTATGATTGTTTCAGAACGTCTCCGGGACCACCATCGTGACCTCTTCGCGCAGTACTACAATCCGGATGGGGTATCGGACCTCGAGGAGGGCATGACCTTGGAGGGTGCTAAAGTGAAGAGGCACAGACATGGTCGGGCCTACCAGGTCAGCGCGAACGGTAGGGCATCTATTGGAAGGGTTAGAAAGGGAGTATTCTAGACAGGTGTCATACCGCTGACGAACCTCCGAGACTCCCAGTACGTGGGTCCGATAGGGGTGGGAACTGTCGACGACGGAGCGAAGCCCCAGGCCATGGTCAACGTGGTTTTCGATACTGGTATAGCTATTCCCCTGCAGTGGATTGTGTAATAGGCTTTCCTTAGGGTCGACCAATCTCTGGGTGCAGTCGGCGTTGTGCATCAGCGAGCCCTGTCGGAATCGACATAAGTTCAACATGTTCGAGAGTGGCTCATTTGAGAATACTACAGTGTAGGGAGAGCTGTGGGGCTCCTCAGTTCTATTGATCCTCCTTTAGGCCCAACCACCTGGATATCCAGTTTGGCACAGGAGAGCTCCGGGGTCCGGAAGGGGTCGACACTCTGTCGGTGGGGCCGTATCAGGTAGCCTATCACACAGTTGTGGTGACAGCGATGGGGTGACAGGTGAAAGACCAAACCTTCGCTATGATTGAGGAAGAGCTGGGAAAGATCTTCTATGAGATACCGTTCGAGGGTATACTCGGACTGGCCTTCCCGTCAATGGCTGCAGGTAGTAATGTAGGATCTCGCACACGGAAGGATATTTCGGGCATTGACTACTACATGGTGTGTTGATGAAGTATGACTATCGTCGAGGGCAATAGTACTTTGCAAAGGCGTTCGAATGCAGAGTTCTGTTCAGATGGTCATGTGCCTTTCTTCGATAACGTAATGCGGCAGAATGTCCTGGGGGGCCAGAACGAGTTTAGCTTCTACTTCGAGCCGATGCCTTCAACGCGTTCAGCGATTCTTTTTGGAGGAGTCGACTCGAGGTACTGAAAGTGTAGTCCTTCAGTACCGTCATTTTAATATAGGTTCTACAAGAACGACATCAAGATGTTCCCAGTTACACAGGAACACTACTGGTCGGTCGACTTGGATGACTTCCTCATCGGTGGGAGAGGCTGACCGTGGTGGTGGACTACTGCGTATCCTCTTTGGTTAGGCAACAAGTCGTTCGCAGCCTTGTCTAGTGGTACGCAGAGCTTCTTCGAGGACTTCATGAATGAAGTTGATGATGGATCGTCTAGGTGACAGTTGGATAGTAATGGTGTTTCGGACAGTACATGTCTTGGCTCAGTTTTCGCACGGAGAGGCACGGGTCTGATGAAGAGAAGAGGGTTAGGAAGTTGATTATTGATACAGGGACTACGTACTTCACGGCCCCTCCGGGCCTGGCTGAAAAGTAAAGGCATCACTCTCGGCGAGCTGAAGTCGTTGTTTTAGAATCCTCCGTCGCTTGCCGGGCGGAGCATGCAATCAGATTGCAGCCGACAAGGAGGCCTATCCCGATCTACACTATATGTTGCGGGATGAGAACAGTCAACCGTTCGACTTGGTGAAGACGATTGAGCTATGCGGTCGGCCATGTCCTGTTCCTGTAGGCTATACCCTCGTCGGTGTACATGGTTGGCACGGGAGACGGATACTGTGAGCCGGCTTTCATGGCGATACCAGTGCCTGATGAGTAAGGGGGACTGACTGCTCTCCACTGTAATGCTACGGTTTCAGGTACGGTCCTGCTTTCCTATTTGGTGAGGTCTTTATGAGACATTGGTTCACCACTTTTGATCGCGGCGATGGGAGTCCGGGCGCGGCATTTGTCGGATTCGCAGAAGCGCGCCATGATGCCAGTAAGGTTGATCGACGTATCGTTAGGCATCCGCCCTCCAATGGAACACCTTAGATCCTTTCTCACTTGGGGAAGAATACCGCATGGGATCAAAGTCGTTGTGAATGAGTAGACATGCTTACAAATCGGTGTTCGATTTAACACGCTGATATTGAGTTTTCCAGTGATTATACGATCATTCACCCGTTGAGTGAGACTTCTGTTATTGCATCAGAATGTATCGTACAGTGAGTTTTATAAATTCCATATACAAACAAAATGTGGGGTTATGCAAAGCCCAATAGGATTAGAATAACTAAAAAGGCAGTACCATATTGCTGAGCTGAAAAACGACTGAGATTATTAGAAAACTTTCAGGATGATGTAAACTCCTGATGATTGCTAAATATACAAAATTTCCAATTTAATCCAACTGTCAAGTGGTGGAGTAATAAATGCCAAATATCCTGCTTCCAACGTATCTGCCGTGTGTCTCTTTCAAAGGGGTGAGACTTCTTTATCTCATGGTTAAAATTAT
The DNA here is from genome assembly GCF_000006405.1 of Perkinsus marinus ATCC 50983. NCBI lineage: Eukaryota > Perkinsozoa > Perkinsida > Perkinsidae > Perkinsus > Perkinsus marinus. The sequence goes on from NW_003210321.1 coordinate 294,111, forward strand.
TGAGGCTACCGACTATTTCTCAAATGAGTGGACACGACTCACTCCTAGTGTGGATTGACACTTTCTTATAAAGACAACACCGGATCTTCAGTTTTAAACTTTCGTTATTCTTGTTCACCCGATTCCGCCCTGGTAAATACGTTACTCACTATCATTAGGCAAGCTCGATGAAACCATTTGAGAGTTTGAACTCATGTCGACTCTTGATGAAGGTAGAAAGCTTGCTCACCGACGCAGGCTTACGGCACTTGGACCCTAGTTGCCCCACATTGGTGCGACCTGAAGTGGTGACCAGTACCGAGATCATGCGCTTGACGGAGCGATAAGCTTACCGTTCTTGGTGAGGAACTCGACTATACTCTTGGCATAGTCGTCTTCCACCTTATTGCCGTCCTTCTTTGCCGCCTTGGCGGGCTTACTCGTCTTGGGGGAGGACTCGTCAACGGAGAGCTTCCTCTTCTTCTCCTGCACACAATGAAATCATTAACCTCACATTCAGACAACCCTTACTACCTCCTTAGCGACGTCCGTCTTCTTAGGAGAAGGCTTCTTGGGAGATTCGGCCTTCTTGGGAGATTCGGCCTTCTTAGGAGTTTCGGCCTTCTTGGGAGAGGATTCCTCAGCGGCGGCTGGCTCCTCCTCGCCCTCGGACTCAACTTCCTCTACCTCCACGTCTTCTTCCTCCTCCTCCTCCTCCCCCTCCTCTTCGTCATCATCATCACTCTCCTCGACCTGACGAGCTATCGATAACCCTGGATGAGAGTGTTGGGCCAATACTCTCACCTCGATGCCCTGCTCCTTGGCCTTTTCCTTGATCATCTCAGTGAGCTTAGTATTGAGCGCCTCGTTCATCCCAGCCTCGTCGATCTCACTTTCCTCCTCTTCGTCCTCCTCACCTTCGACATCATAAAATTCATAGCATCTACGATGCATACCATACAGGCGATATTGCGGAACCGGCTCATCCTACCCAGTGAGATGAACTTCCTCTTTGCCCTTATTGACAAAGGTCGGTGGATCGGCCGGGGAGAAGGTAAGGTCGAGGCTCAAAGCATCCGAGCTGCCCTTGGTCAGCACTGCAATTGTGAAGGACTCGCCTTCAGTCTCCTTCACCTGAAAGCGACGATGACATTAATACAGTCTTCCTTAGAGAACTACCTGTATCTCACATCGGGAGTCCGTCTTGGGGTCAACCAAGCACGCTTGTGTGAGATGGACCATATCGGCGTTGACCTCGTCCATGGTCTGCGACTCCCCACCCTTCAGCGCTATGCCAAAGAACATCTTCAAGAGGCGGGGACTGGGACTAGTCATTTCTCAGAGACAGAGGGTCGTACAACAATCAACTGAGGTAGGGTGCATAGCAAAACTGTCATGGAGATGGCCATTACTGCGGTACTCCTTGGTACAATGTACTGTACATAACAGGTCTATATAGCTATAATCTATCGTAACAGGTCTATGCAACCGTAATATACGATTGCACTGGTACGTTATGCAACCTCAAGATCTCGTATTCGACGCTAGTCTAGGAGCATGCTCACCAACACAGCTCAGTAAGCTCATGTTAATGAGCAAGATGAGCAAGGGGCGACGCGTCAGACGCATACGATTGACTCCGAGTCACGACTCACGAGTGTGCACGCGTACAAAATGAGTGCTGCGCCCTGTTGATCGATTCGTCGCGCCGTCTGAAAGTATGGGTAAATCTAAGCAGCCCAAGGTAGCCGTCAAGAAGACGGATAACGACCTCTATAAGCCAGTGTTGCGACCCAAGAATGAGGGAGAGAGTATCAAGGTAATATACTGGTGATTTCGGGCTTTTTTCCAGAGTCGAAAAATTCATCTCGAGGGGCTCTGGCCTTGAGCTGAGTCACTTCAAAGATTCCACAGAGGCTCTTTTGCTGCCCACCTGAAAGTTCTGCTGGGACTATTCTCGCCGCTTCAAGAGGGATGGGAATGCTAAACTTTGCCTTGGTCAGGTTGCCGAGGCCGTTATCAAACGCAGGGACCGGAATTTGAAGGCGTTGGCTGCCCGACAGCGCCGTGTGAAGGAGCAGAAGCTCGAGAAGAAGCGCCTAGGAAGAGCTGCTAAGATGGTAGCATAGTCCTGGTCATCATCATGGGCAGCATCGGTGGCCTGTCAGATTTCGGCCAACTCCTTGGTCGTGAAGGCTCGGGAGAGGTTCATGGACCGTAGAAGGGCCAAGGTGACCAAACAGAAGAACAAACGTATGGCCGTCTTGGGCGACGTCATCCCTGGCAGGGTACGGGTATTCAATACGACGCTGTTGCAGTACTGCCACTTCTAGGTCTTCCTTGTTGTCCGCAACGATCGTCGATCACCTTCAGCCACAGTGCTCAAGGCCCTCCGCAAGATGGGTCTACGGAAGTATGGTCACGCCATGTTCCTCGAGGACTCTCTCGAGAACCGCGAACTCCTACGCATATGCGAAACGTAATTCTATCACGGGCAGCTGCTCCCTGTGCAACATGTGTTTAGGTTCGTGTACTACGGCGTCCCTTCCCCCAAGGCGATATCTGATCTGCTTCATAAGAAGGCTTACATCCAGTCCAAGGCTGGTGAGGGCTACGAGTTGCTCACGAACAACTTGGTGGGAAAAATAAGATCCTAGTGAAGTAGGAGTCGGTGCTCCACAGGTTATTGAGGAGGCTCTCGGTGACATTAACATTCTTTCTGTGGAGGACATCGTTGACGTTGTGAAGGCTGGCAATGCTGGAGAGAGTACTAACACTCTCGGCTTGCGTGTTTGCTTTTTTCACAGGGCATCTGGTCAGGTCCTAATCTCGAGAAGTTGAGGCGTGTACTCTCCCTGTTGGTATCCTTCACCATGGGTGATGTTCGTAAGGCGGATGTTAACGTGCCGACCTCTAAGATAGTATGGGGTTATGTCAAGAGAATGGACAACATGCTCTACAAGACATTGTAAATTTATTCCTACGCCACTCTCGTTTACCGTAACAACGACAACAATCGCCGACGTAGTAACGTTTCTCTCCTTCGCTTTTGAGATGTTGAGTTTCACTAGTTGTGGGAGCACTTCGCCTTCTATGCAATTGGAAGGCTCATGAATGATTAACGCATCATGTGCAGGTTCGAGGTTCTTCTTATACGATTTTACCACCGCTCATACGAGAGTCTGTTGTAATAATGTCGTAGACTATGATCCTTTTTGCCCTTCCACCCGATTCAGGAGGGGTCATAAAAAGAGCGTCGTCCTCTACCACATGCTTAACGTCACGCCTCCCTGCATTGCGCATATACGATCTCAATCTGAACACTATCCAATCGCTTTTGCCTGAGGGTCTTCCTAGTGTGCTAGAGGTTCTGATACTCGGTCTTCAACGATGGACATTTTATGAACTTGAGAAACTCCTTCTCTCTGCTGAATGGTTAGTAGAAGACTGCCTAGAGCCTCCGCTGAACCCGCAGTTGTGCAAGTTCCTGGTCAGTTCTTGTAGGCAACCACCATCGCCGTACACCTTCTCCCATCCCCTAGTTGTAGGCACAACTTGCTGCTCAGTCGGCCCTCTCAATCTCTAAGTTACCTAAAATCAATCCTTCGAGACGATTATACACGGCTTGGCGTGATTCGGAGTTTGTCGTGCTCAGTTCCGAAGAGATTTGAAGCCCGTAGCCGCATCACAGATCATCAAAGGCTTCCCTGAAGACCATGTTCTTCGTCAGATAGTTGCTCAGTAGCATATCCTCCTGAAGAGTACACGACCAGGCAGTCCAGAGCAGGATGGACTGCACAGGGAGATGGAGGATAAATTACCGACGATAGCGGCTACCGGGGATGGGTTGGGGAGTCGAGGAGATATCTGCTGCAGTGGCGACTCAGGCTTACTGATTCGACGTGGGATCTGTCGAATTACTCTGTTATGGGAACCCTGTGTGTGAGATTACGGTCAAAGTGCCCGGCACTCAGTGCCACCATTATAGCTGTCCTACGACTGTTCTGCTGCTGATAGAGCGATGCTCACAACATAATGAAGTGTATGACCAGCAGACTGCTGGCAGCAGTTCACGAAGGGACCGCTCGCATGAGTATTGTTCGCCTTATCTCAGCTTACTTGTTGGTGTTGCGCTGTACCTCAGCTCAGGTCTCCTTCTCCAAGGAGTACACTGTAACATGCGCTTCGCCGTTTGCTCTGGACATTATCACTCACGTCTTGGAATAGAGTAGAACATGAATACCTTCTAGGGTCAACCGACGATATTGGGCCCAACAGACATTGTAATTGATTGGTTCAATTTGTCTTGGATCAACTCAATCCCTTATGTTTGCCTTGGATGGTGGTACTCCGGTGCCCAGGATGCTCCCCCTGTTTGGACCCCTCAACAGGCACATGAATACAGCAGCTTCCATCATCTTCGAGGCTTTTCCACGTTGATTCATATCCATGCACCCCAACCTCTGCTACCAACTTTATAGGGAAAGTCGTGGTTATCTTATCAATCGATACACCGAGGAGAAAATAAGAGAAGTTTCACTAACACTTCGCTGGCCCATCCTTGCGAGACCCGTTCTTTCCCCTCTTATATGTCGCTGCTGACGGGCCTCTGCCTTATAGCGATTACTCTCTATCTAACACAAAGCACATTCACCTTGAACGAATAGGTGTTATATAATATAACTGGTACGTAATCAACATTACTGTCGAGTCTAGAAATCAATATGAATCCCCAGTATAACAACAGCAATAATAATGGCAACAACGACTATCGCAGCATTAGAAAATCTGAACCGCATAACAACTTTAATGGTCTAATACCTCGGTGTCGGGTTGATAACATACACAGGGGAGGAAAGACTTTACCACATATAGCTCAGATACCTGGTGGAATAACACGGAAACTGACACTAGCTGTTCACAGAGTAGTTGCTAGTGATCATTAACACTGCTAGAAGCAGGCTTCCGGGTATGTCGAACGTTTGTACTAAGCTTATACATGCGATGGAGATACTTTACGCCAGTGGTCCCCTATTGGGACTTGGCATAGGAGGGAGATTCTGACCAGGCATGACACCAGGTGGGGCCAAGCTAAAGCTAGAGAGTCTCCTCTTAGCTTCAAGGATCGTAGCTATTTGACTTAGTCTTCGAGAATTCACATTAGAAGGTTCATAAGGTTTCCAACCACTGAAACCACGTGGACGACTATCAGCAACAGCAGGAGCGAACGCGGATTCTGGAGAGGCGGCCGGGCCCTTCAAAGGAGTTGTCGCGGCGGCACTCGGTAGGTTATAACCAGCCTCCTCGATAATCGACTGAAGCTGCTGCAGCTGCTCGTTGCTTATTGAACTAATAGATTTACGAGGGACGAACACCGGTGCAGCAACATCCAAGCCAGGCATCGGTACAGTGGGGAGAGTGTTGGTAACACTAGGAGCCTCCACCGGCGGGTCATCTAATAAAGCGGCAACCATATCTCTGCCGCCAGTGTATGAACGTAGCCTGAGAGTGACCTCATCACCAGCAGTGAAGCCGCTACTGCCAGTAGTCTCATTGAGCTGCTCGAGAGTCTTCGCTATCTGCTCTAACAAATTAGCTTGCTCCAAGTAGTCATTCATGGCCATAGTGCTCCCCAGAGCAGCCTTCTGAGAAGCAGCCAAAGAAGCGGCAGTAGCCATCAAGTCGGGATCCTCGTTAGCGGCGGCAACCTCGGCCAGACGGTTAGTAGTGGAAGCGGTCAAGACAGCATCCGTACCAGCCGCAGTGGGGACTCTAGTACGGAGCTCATGAGCACCATGTGCATGTCGGCACTTCGAACCAGCATTGCACGAACCGTTCATCCAAAAACGGCAAAGGGAAGTCTTATAAACATCAGCAGTGGCCCTGAGCTCGTCACGACTATGTGCATAGGCGCAATCAGCACCGTTAGGGCACTGCCCTTTGCGGTACAGTTGACACATTTTAGTCTTTCGGAGATCAGGGGCCTGCCTTAGCTCGCTCCAGTCGTGCGCATACCCGCAGTCCGAGCCGTGCTTGCATTGGCCTCGCAAGAAAAATTTACACATTCGCGTTTTGCTGAAGACCTCGCGGTTGCGACCTCCCAGTTTCCCTTCATCTTGGGAGGATCTTGATTCAGGAGAGCTCGGAGGAGTTGGCATGTTACTTGGGTTGACCTCGAAAGCATCACCATCGACGACTGGGCGAGCGTATTCACTGCTGGTCGTCCTCGTCGTGGTGAAGCCACCAACTCCTGGTAGCTTAGTCTGCCCTCTAGAGTGCTGTACTGTCATACGAACGAGATGACGAGTTAATCTGCAAGGCAGAGCAATGTTCGACGTACCGGTACCCCAGCACGCACATTCTAAACACGCCTGCAGAATGTAGACCTTAGGTTGTGTAGACCTTTGGAACACTTGCTTTCTTGGTCGCTTGACATTCCTTAAACTAGGCCTTGGTTGGCTCGCCTATAGCCGTGTCGATTGGATAATCGATCCAGGTGTCACGTCACCTTCTGCGTGTCACGACCTTGGAACTCGCTAACGAGTCGCTAACGTGTCGTTACGACTTAGTCCGATCTGGATTCACTCTGGCTTGATCCTTGGCTGTTCTAGTCGACCTTTGACTGAAAACAAGCCTTGTGTTCTTGAAGTTCGCCGAAGTATCAGCAACGATCTTGGTCACTTGTAGCTCTGCAACGCGTAGACCTACATTTCTGGTAGCAGCTCCTTGTTTGCTATCACTTCGACGACCTCTTTCCCAAGCCTGGTTATCTGGTTCTGTTGTCAAGACCGACCTCTTCCTGCCTTGGTACTCTGTTCTCTATGTCTGCTTCTAGCACTGGTAACTTCCACAAGAAGGATCTGGCCATAGTCGAGGAAACGGCGAAGGCTGACGCTGAGGAGGCCCAAATGGGCGCCGAGGCAGCAGCCCTCCATACTCGACTGGCCCTGGAGCACGCCAAAGACTACAACGATCTCTGTGACCTTCTGTCTGTGAGGGCTGAAGCTGGCTCTGCGGCCGCCACTACGGCTATCGGCAACGGTAGTCGTAAGGAGGAGGTTCGCATCAGCTTGCAGATGCCCGAACGGTATAACGGTACGACTGACTTTAGTGCTTGGTTACGTCGGTACGAGAACACTGCCAACGCCGCCGGTTGGAGCTCTGGTACTAAGGCGGCCCGCCTTGGTATGTACCTCACTGACGAGTACTACGAGATGTGGGATCAGTACGCTCCCAAGGTGACCTTCGAGGAGGACAGCCGCATCATGTCCCAGATGCTGGCTCGACGTCCTGCAGACGCTCTCCTGGACAACTTCCACGATCTTCGTTGGGCACCTGGTACTAATGTCGGCACCTTCTTGGCGAAGGCGAGGCGCATGCTCACTGAGTACAATAAGAAGCTTACTGATGAGAAGAAGCTATCCGATGGTTCTCTAGACCAGATGATTCTCAACAAGCTCATCGCGCTCGCCCCAGCCGCGGCTAAAGCGGAGCTGAGAAGACGCCAGCCTTCGAAAATCGAAGAGATGGTCGACATTATCAGTGACTATACACCTGCCATGGAGATGACTTCGGCTTCCAGCCCCGCTCTGCAACAGGTGGAAGCCAAGCTCCAGAAGGTCTTGGCAGCGGTGACTACACAGACCCCCAATACTAATGCCACCATCCAACAGATGGTCGAGAAGATCCAAGATTTAGAGAAACGACTTGCTGGACAACAACGACCTTCGTTCCGTCGTCCTGGTGTCTGTGGTATCTGCCGTGGTCCCCATGCCACGAAGGACTGTGCCCAGAAGAAGTTCTCTACCGGTTGTTATCTGTGCGGAGGCGACGGACATTTAGCCCGTAGCTGCCCCACTAGACGAGGTGACGGCTCTAAGGCCGGACCTTCGTCGTCGGGAAACTAAGACGGCGGTTGACGAGGGGTCCTCAACCGCCGGACCCGACGATATACCTCTGTACGTTCGGCGCAGAGGTTGGTCTATTTTTACATGCCGAACTGTTGACCAATGTCCAAGTTACCCAGCCGCTGAAGGCCTGTATTGATACGGGTAGCTGTTTTTCTTTGGTACACCGCCGGTTCCTACCTAGTGGTGCTGTTATACTTCCCTGTAATAATATAGATTTGGTGACCATCGACCAGAAGCCATTCGGTATACTCGGAGCCTGTCGACTGAGCTTGCGTCTGTACGATTCCCCGAACCCTGTTTTTGACGCTAGTAAGCCTCACGAGACCTTCGAAATGGTGTTTCTTGTGGTCGACACCTTGGCCTACGACATGGTTATCGGCCATGATTTTATGGCACATTTTTCCGTCAACCCATCCTATGGTAGGGGAAGACCTTATCCTGTAGTGGGAAGTCCCGCTACACGCACTGCACCTCTATTGCACCCTACGATGGAAGGTACAATGGGTGGTGCTAGCCCGTCTACACAGACTATGTTGGCGACAAGCCCTACTCGAGGACGATCTGTCGGACGAACGGTACGGGATGGCCCTAGTTCGTGGGGCGGTGACGGAGATCCGGTACGGACATCCGACGAGTCCGATGTCGCCCTAACTAAGGCTTTCCAGCCTGTTTCTACCCATGCTAACCTGGTAGACTTCAAGATCAAAGGTGTGGACGTGGTTCTAGGCAAATCGGTTATTGCCGCCGTCCGACCTTCGGGCGACTCCGTGAAGTACCCCAAGTTCAGAGCCTTCACTACGACTGGTACTGAGGACACGGAGGCTTGGCCGACGCCGGGAATCTCCCCGGATGTGCTATTAGACGATGACCTTGCTATTTCCTCGGACTATGCTGTCCCCGACTTTCACGACGAGGATAAGTCCTACCCGACTTTCGAGGAGTCGAGACCTGGTGTATCACGCTACCGCTCCCTATGCGAGGAGTTTGGTGACCTTTTTGTGAACAAGCCCGGTCATTGCGACCTTGTGGACCACGCTATTATAGTGACCGATGACAATCCTATCGCCGAGCGCACTCGACCTTTGCCCCATAAATGGCGAGCGGAGATTACAGCGCAGCTTGAGGAGCTGGAGAACGACGGCTTGATCGTCCGATCCACCTCTCCTTATAAGTTCCCCTGTGTCTTCGTCCCTAAGAAAAATGGGAAGGTTAGAATGTGTGTCGACTACCGGTCGCTCAACAAGGTCACTAGGGTCGACTCGTATCCGCTACCCCGGCCTGACGATGTTCAAGAACACCTAGTCGGTGCGAAGGTATTTTCTACTATTGACCTTCGTAGCGGGTACTGGCAAATGAAGGTTCGACCTTCGGATCGGCGACGGACTGCTTTCTGTCCGGGCCCAGGGTTCCCTCTCTTCGAATGGACCCGGATGCCCTTCGGACTGTGCAATGCGCCTGCCAGCTTCCAAAGGTTGATGGACTTGGTCCTTGGGAAGTTTGACTTCGTCCGCGTTTACTTGGACGACGTTCTTGTCTTCTCGAGTTCCCTTGAGGAACACCTCCGTCACCTGAGGTTGATCTTCGAGGCTTTTCGGGAAGCTGGTCTGACCTTGGCTGGAGACAAATGCTCGATTGGTATGGACTCGGTTGTCTACCTTGGGCACCGCTACTCCGCGGATGGTATGTCTCCAGACCTGACCAAGGTCAAGGTTATTTCGGCATGGCCTACCCCTCGTACGGCAACAGACCTTAGGAGTTTCCTCGGGTTGGTTGGATACTACCGCCATTTCATTCCCCACTTCGCTGACCGTTCTAAGGCGTTACAGAAACTGCTCACTACGGCTGCGAGGGAGGAAGACCGGGTGGCTGAGCTTTGGGATGAGAAGCATCTGATCGCCTTTCAAGACCTCAAGAAAGCGTTGACCGACCTTCCGTACTTGGAGTACCCTGATTTTTCAAGGCCTTTTGAGATGGCTTGCGACGCCTCTAATTATGCTATCGGTGGCGTCTTGGAACAAGACGGCCGACCTTTGGCATTCTATAGCCAGACTCTGACTGGTTCTCAGTTGAACTGGCCGGTTTACGAGAAGGAAGCCTACGCCGTTCTCAAGTGTCTTGAACGATTTCGACATCTGCATCTTGGTTACCAGCTCCGGGTAAAGATATTCTCCGATCATAGACCTTTGCAATGGCTGAAGACTGCGACTTCGTCAAAGTTGCAACGGTGGTTGCTAGCTTTGCAACAGTATCAGTTTGACGTGGTTTATGTACCGGGTAAGAAGAATCTTCGTGCCGACGCTCTGTCACGGGTTCGTCCTGTTCCGACGGATTCGATCGACGCGCCGCCTGCCCTGCCCGTTGGTGTGGTGACCTTGGAGGACGCTTACTCGAAGGAGGATATTCTTCAATCGCAGAAGAATTGTCCTGTACTTCGACGGTTGTATCAACGGTTACTAAGTTCCGAGCCCCTACGACGTAACGAGCTAACTGAACGTGACCTTCGACCTTATAGACGGGTCTGGAGGACTCTTGGTATTGCCGATGGATTGGTTGTTCGAGAACGTGCTCCCACCTCCTACACTGGACGGCGCTGGGTTCCTGTTATACCAGCCTCTCTACGACCAACGTTCATCGAACACTTCCACGAAGAGATTGGTCACTTCAACGTCGACAAAGTACTGCCTAAGGTGGAACTATATGGTTATTGGCCCAGCATGGCTAGCGACATTGAGCATGCCTTGGCTCAGTGCCAGCGATGTCTGGATGCTAAAAGACCTTCACCGGCTCCGGCGCCGCTGATGCCGGTTCCGATAGGCAGACCTTGGGAAACCATAGCTGTGGACCTACTCTCGGTTCCTACGAATCCGGACGGTATCTCTACACTACTGGTTATGCAAGACTACTTTACGAAATGGGCTCATGTGGTACCCCTGCGACAACATACCTGGCTGGATGTTGCTCGACCCTTGTTTCAACTGTTCCTGCTATTTGGTCCTCCACGACGACTACATTCGGATCAAGGCCCTCCGTTCGAATCTTGGTTGTTCAAGATGACGTTGGGATTGCTCGGTGTCCGCAAGTCCAAGAGTTCCGTCTATCATCCGGCTGGGAATGGCCTCGTTGAGAGGTTCAACCAGACCTTTCTCAAGATGGTTAGGACTCATGTGGACTCGGTGTATGACTGGCAACGTCACTTAGGCTCTATGGTCTGGTACTATAATACTAGTATCCATTCGGCGACTAAGGCGTCTCCTTTCTACTTGATGTACGGTAGGAACCCGCCTGACCTTTGGTTCCCGGATTTGGATAGTGTCGAGACCCGCTTCTTCGACCCCGAGACCTATGCCAACTTCTTGAGTTCTACTAGAGCTAGAATTCTTGATAACGTTGACCAGTGTGTTACACATGCTGCCACTGTGTACAAGGCAACGTTCGACTCTAAGGCTAAGCTTAGGTTGTTTCGCCCTGGACTACGAGTTCGCTTAGAGACCTTAGGTCCTGCCCGGTCTAATAAACTGGATCCCCGATGGGAAGGAAACTGGTTTGTCTCTAACGCTCTGCCTGGCCTTAACAACAAGACCTTAGAAATTGTTCATCCGGCTACACGCCGACGGAAGATTATTACTGTGGATCATCTACTTCTGGACCCAATTCAACCCGATCATCTACCCGAAGATGTGGCTACTATGGTCTACGGTGAAGAAGGTGCTATACTCGGAGAAGCTATCATTCCTGACGTCGACCCTACCTTCGACGATGTCCCGGTATTCCCGCCGACGTCACCTGACTGTCCGGTCGAAGTTAATTTCGTATCGCGAGATGTGGGTGTAGGTCCTGTAGACCCCCAGGTTCCTACTAGTCCTTCGGTTCCGCCAACGTTCCGGTCAGAATGTGCTGCGGTTCCCCCGACCCCACCCGGCCCTGGTACTACTCCGGCTGCCGATAGTGACTCCGAGTCCGACCTTTCTATGCCACCTCTCTCACCGCACCCTTCTCTCTTAAGGGGGGAGGAGGAAGAGGAAGTTGAAGACCAGGAGGTTTCGGATGTATCCGTCCCGCCTACTGAGAACTCAACACCTGCCCCCAGAAACGGTTCTGAACGACACTCCCAACATGAACCCGAACCTGCCAAAGTAGTAGATGCTCTTCCACAAGACGACCTTCCGTCCGAGGCTCCCGTGTCGCCACTCTCTGTTGCTCCTGAGAACGAGAATTCTAACGATGAAGCACCAGAGTTCGAGTCGGCGAATGAGGATCCTGATGATGCTCCGTCTTATGAGATTCCGCAAGAGTGGACTCTCACCAGAGATCGTCCACGACGACAGCCGCATCCGGTTGTACGATTCGACCCGAGCTTTCTTGGCCCTGGTGGTCTGAAAGAGAGTTCTCGGAGGCCCCAGTAGCTATGTAAGAAGACCTACCTTGGTTGATACTATTCTCTATGCGCGCCTCTGGATTGCTATCCACCTCGGCCTGGTCCCGTTCTTATTGCTGCTATACGCTGACCTGCTTGGATATCCTGAGATATCCTGAGATAAACTAATATTATTGTTACTGTTCTTTTGATTATTGCTGAAGCTTCATGCGCCGTGTAAAGAGCGCCCGTATTTTTGATCGATTTAGCCGCCTGGAGTACGTGTGCGATGAACGTCTCCTTGCTGACACGTTTTGAACCGCTACCTTGGTATCTCCGTTGACATGGGAGCTAAACTAACTCGCCCTTGGTATGTTCTCGAAGCCGAGCTTGATGACGCCGCCGTCAGCGACTTTGTCTCGACCTTGTCCCCGAGGGGTGCGACCTTTGTTTCTAGGCTCCGCCTGAAGGAACCTCATCGTGCTGATTATTATCTCGATGAAGTCCGTAAGGCCCTTGTGGACTCGACCTTACCCGACGCTAGAGCTGAGCACAAGGAACTTGGTCGCAGGCTAGAAGAGTTCGCTAGAGATGAGGGCGTGGCCTGCCCTTCGTTTCTACAAAACCTTCGCCGTATCGTCGAGCCCCCTAACGACATGTCGGAAGACGCTGACTCTGCCATCGACGCTGTTTCGGTTATGAGCAGTCTACACGAGATTCCCGAGAGTGACTCTGACGACCTCCCCGAAGAGCCCGTCTCACCGCAGCCCCTTCCCGTTAGACCTTTGTCAGCTACGGCTACGGCTACTGCTAAGGCCCCGCCTACTACCGCTACTAATGGTCGTGGAGGTAGTGTGGCTGCTGGGATTACTCATAGGTATGGCCCTTGGGATTGGTCTAGGTCTGCTACGCCGTCTCGTGTTAACCTTCGTCCCCGTAATGCCCGTGCTGGTATGTCTACACCGGGAGGCCTTCGTACTCCTCCGGTGACCCCAGGTTGGCCGCCGTCCTCTACTCCGGCACCTTTGGATTGGCGTTCTGCTTCAAGGAGTTTCCCTAAGGCTTCGCTTGGACCTTTGGGTTCCTCTTCGTCCCGTATGATGCCTCCGAGACCTGGTACAGTTTGGTCTACATCGACGCCTACTTCAAGACCTTCGACATCCTCTACTTCTGTTAACAACTTACAGGTGACCTTTTCTGTTCGTAATGACTACGATTACGCTCACTTGGTGCCTAAGTATGTTGAGAGAAGGACTCATCATGATCGCTATGCTTGGGTCTGGGACTATTGTCGAAGCGAATCTTATGGTCCTGGTCGCGAGTGGCGCCGTTACTTGGCTGCTCAGCGTCAGACCTTAGGTGAAACATGTTTCGAGGCCCTTAACGGACCTTGGATTATTGACCATGCTGTGATGGCTGGACTGGTCCACGACGACTTCATCCACCGACCTTTGGTTGGCAATGTGTTACTGTGTCATGGCATCCTCAACTCCTGCGGTGGAGATGATGGCCTTTGGTTACCTTCGGCTTCCGCTCTATTGAGGTATTGCTACGAGTGTGGTGCCTATCCGCACTTGGTGACCTACCACACCAGACACGGCCGACCTTCGGGAAGTACTATGAATAGTTGTAATTTGTTCTTTTGTTGTCGTCGCCATTGTGAGGACGCGCTACAACGTCTCTTAAGAGCTGGCTTTACCTTCGGCTTTAGACCTTCAGGCTATCTGTTCTTCGCCCGAAGCGAGAAGGCCTTTGTCAGTCCTTTTAGAGATGAGCACGGTGGTTTTAGTGGTTTGACCATTGAGGAAGGACGACTATGTTTTCTCTTGGCTCATACTCGCCTAATGAACCTTCGGTCTGGTATTCCGTTAAGCACTTTCAAGGTTTACGATAACGAGTGGATTACTACAACCTTGGAGCAAATTGACGCTGCTAGGGAGTGCCCTTCCACTAAGACCTTGGCTTCTCGATTTGCTGACCTAGGTGAAGTCACGGATGACGCTCTTAGTGCAGTTCTTGGTATGGTTCGAGACTACAGTATCACTGTTGGTGCTTTGGAAAGGACCTTTGCCGAGAGAAGACGTTCTCTGTGATACTTAGTGCATTATTGAGTTTTTTTGATATTTATCTTATTTCATTTTTTTCATTGGTTCGACCTTAGTTTTCGGAATGACGTCAAGCTAAGGGGGGAGGTATGTAGACCTTAGGTTGTGTAGACCTTTGGAACACTTGCTTTCTTGGTCGCTTGACATTCCTTAAACTAGGCCTTGGTTGGCTCGCCTATAGCCGTGTCGATTGGATAATCGATCCAGGTGTCACGTCACCTTCTGCGTGTCACGACCTTGGAACTCGCTAACGAGTCGCTAACGTGTCGTTACGACTTAGTCCGATCTGGATTCACTCTGGCTTGATCCTTGGCTGTTCTAGTCGACCTTTGACTGAAAACAAGCCTTGTGTTCTTGAAGTTCGCCGAAGTATCAGCAACGATCTTGGTCACTTGTAGCTCTGCAACGCGTAGACCTACACAGAAATTGCAAGTGAGCAAGATTGCAAGATGCCTCTCTCCCCGAGTGATGACATGTCAACAAAAACTTCGTCGGGATGTTCAGAGAATTCCGCCGGAATCCACTCCAGAAAATATTCTTAGAATCGAGAATTGGGCTGTTCTCTGAACGCGATTTTGGTGTTTTGCATTCTGGAATGTGTTCTGAGTTTCGGTGTAACCTTCGAACCGCCCCTCAAGGCGCACCTTAAGGAAGTAGTGTAAGGAATTCCTCCTTTTTGAGGAACGCTTCAAGGAGCAGTGTTCGCCTTATAGGCTCAATGTCTGCTTGGGAGAAGACCCTACGGCCTTCTACCCCTAACACGGCGTTGCGAGCTAGGGCAGCGGGATTCCACGTATCGGGCAACTCAGCACCTATTCCTGTGTACGTCCATTGGGAAGGCTCCTTGAGGGTCAATCATTACTAGGTACGACGCCCTAAGGGACCGCAACCTCGACGATTTCTGGGCGTCCCCTGCTACTCGTGCCCACTTCCACAACATGGGCCTGATGGCTGACGATGGTAGCCTCATATCAATGGTCGAGTAAGGTCCACCCACCCGTGGCAGGCTAGTGGAGAGAATTCAGGTACCGTCAAAAGCTCTACGTTGTGGAAAGGGAGATGGACCGAGCGGAACAGCTTAGGGAACGCATGGCGTACAGGAAGCAGCAAATGGAAATTTATCAAGTTCGCTTTCTCCGTCGATTTTTTTATACATTTACTCGTATTCGTCCGCGTATCAACCAAAGTAGCTCCCAGTGTGTGTGTATGGTTCAGATGGCCCGAAGAAAAAGTGAGATTATGAAGGCAAGAAGAGCTCAGGAAATACGTGAGCTTAAGACGGAGAGAAGTCAGAACTACTATAGATCCTCATCGTGATCATCCGGTTTTCCATTTTAGTATCTGCTCGGGAGGCGGCCAGGCCTGGCTCGTGATGACTCAGCTGGTCAACCTCTAGAAAGGACGTCTGTGACGTCGGCCTTTTTGGTCGTTATATATTCCAAATGACTTGTGTGTTTTGAATCATGTTGTTACATGTGATTGTTGGATACAGCCACCACCACCATTGTTTGGTTGCTCACAAGCAGCTCGGGGGGCCTGCACTCTGTGGAGAGTGCATGGGTATCGCCTTGGCGTTCCCAAGGAATAATACTATCAATATGTAGTTACTCCCCTTACCCATGGCGTCTCCAGTG
Organism: Perkinsus marinus ATCC 50983; assembly: GCF_000006405.1. Lineage (NCBI taxonomy): Eukaryota > Perkinsozoa > Perkinsida > Perkinsidae > Perkinsus > Perkinsus marinus. Next base: position 310,093 of record NW_003210321.1, read on the forward strand.
ATGAAGTCGGCAACAAACTGGGCCGACGAATCGGCCGACCTTTCTCCAGATTGGTCTCCTGCGGCTGCTCCCGTAATCAATCAGTTTGGGCATGTACATATCGGCATGTCTCATTCGTGGTTTAGGAAATCCCTGGTGATGAGCATTTCTCGTTGGAGGGTTCGGCAGATGCTCATCAAGACGGCGTTTCTGAGGAGCATCTTCCTACCGGTATGGGGACACCGCAGACCTTCTCTGTGTAAGTGGTGGCGACTAGGAAGGGGCTAACTAAGCGGAGTTTTCTCCTTATAGTTACGTTGGTGGATTGCCCTATAGTGCCTCGGAGGACGAGCTCGGGTTCTTCTTCCTAGACAGGAACATCACTCCTGTTGGTGTCCGCATCATCATGGACAGGGAGACGAAAAAATCGAAGGGGTTTGGGTAGTAGCTTATACGGGGGGGGGAGGGGCGGGGGAGATGACTAGCATTGATGGCTCAGTTACCTCGATTTCGCGACGGTGGAGGACTATGAGGCGGCTCTCGGGATGAACGGTTCGAATTTTGGTGGCCGCACTATCAAGGTTTCTGCTGAGGAGCACCGCAGAGAGCCGCGCAGACGTTCTCGGTAGTGAGTGTCCTTACGAGAAATTCGGAACAGCTTGGTCGTCTCTCAGTGAGCCGCGTGGCCCTCGTCGTGATGACCGTGAGCTCCGTAGAGGTGGTCGAGATAGGTGAGTGCACTTATCGTTGCGAGATGTTGTTAAAGTTTGGGTACTCGTCTTAGATATCGGGAAACCCACAACCGTGAGGGTTTCGAGCGCCCTTCTGCTGCTGAGGAGGCTGAGCATCACGAAAGGAAGAAACTGCAGTTGTTGCCCAGGAGCAAGCCCATTGAGGTAGTCCATGGTGTGAGAGAAAAAGAGAACTCGCTGAGTGACGTTGTCAGGAAATCCACGAGGACGCTGCTGGCCGTCAGCGAACGAGCATTTTCGGCGATGCCAAGCCTAGGGACGAGGCTGAGTGCGACGACTATGATGTATGCGGTGCTGGTTGCTATGTGCGTTCCTGATCAGATATCAGCGTCGGAGAGCTGAACGCGAGAGGCGACTGGGCATCAAGACTAGTACGACCGATGAGGAGGATCGTAAGCATCGGAGTGGGGCGAGCACGAGGGCAACTCCATCGGAAGCCTCTTCTACGTAAGTAAGAGGGGCTATACTGTGACGGTAGGAGCTGTGTCGTAGGTCACCTCATAGAGGCGGCAAGGGCACTAAGGGGGGCAAGGGCAGCCGTTATGCTTCGGGCGAGACCAAGTAGGGTAGTCGCTCATCGCTAGTATAGGAGGACTTGTCTGTAGGTCTGGCAATTGGCGAGGGAAGGGCAAGGATGTGGGTCCAGCGAAGAAGAGCCCGGAGGTTGCTGCTCCCCGGGAAGCTGTAGTTCGCACTGTTGACACCGGCCCGAAAAAGTAGGCTGTGTTTACATACCTCTGCTGCAGTGTATGCTTCCCTTCTTCAGAGTAAAGGGTGCTCTTGCCAATGCATTTGCTGGCTTGAGCGACTCTGAGTCCGAGTCGGAATCTGAGTAGAGTTACACGAAGGAGGAGGAGGTAGCAGGTCATCTCTCGTTAATCGTTGAGGAAGCTATTGGTGTAGGGCTCAATTCACTAGAACGACCTCTCAGTGAGGTTGGCAGTATGATTGTATGTACCAAGGTATGTGAATCCACTGTTCTAATGTGGCCCAGCGATGTCCTCTTAGGCGACCTGTACTCCATCCCCTTCTAGTAAGCACTGCGGTATGTGGCACCACTCTAGTTATCCCTGGTCATGACCGTCTAGTGACGTCTATAGTTGAGGTAGGTAGTCGCATGCTATCATCAAGCTGTCCACCTCAGTAGGACTGGACTGGATAGAGTAGAGAGTGTTTCGTGAAAGTGTAAATGATTTTGAAGCCCTCAGTCGTTTACGAGGAAGAACTTTCCAAAATCGCTCACACTTTCAGGCAGCACTTTTTACTAGTCGTAGATTCTCATCTCCTTGCGTTGGAAGCTCGTGCATCGTCATCAGGTATGGTATATGAGGTTGCTACTCGGTCTATCAGTTCCTGCTCGTACTCAGCAGTAGGAGTAAACGTGTTCTCTTCACGGTTTCCTTCTTATCGATGCAATTTGTACTGTTGTTGTTTCGTCCGGTCCTCGAGATGATGATGAGGTTGGATACTCATCAACATTATCATTGAGTAATGATCATTGTAGACTGTACGTCTAAAGTTGCTACTCTTGCCGCGTTAGTTGTAGTCATTGTTAGCTCAGCAGCTGTCACCATAGCCTTCTCTATTACCCCTATACCCGTCGTTACGTTGTTGAGTTGAATTCCTTTTGGGGAAAACGTGATGTCAGTATTGGAAGAAGTGCATGAATTACTCGCAGGATCATTTCATCGGGCCAGGGACGTTTCCCCGGTCCCCCGCTGGAAGCTCCTGGTCCGGCAAGCAAAGAGGCTTCTGGGACAGCTTAGTGGGCACTGCCCCTAGTGTGGGTACTGTAATAGTCGGAGAGTAGGATGTAGAGCATGCCTTGTTATGGTAGGAGTTTCTAGTGGTCAATTGCAAATTCTGGGAGATACTATAGCGGTGAACAACGCTATGGTGACACGGATAGCGATACAGGTGGATCCCTCAAAACACCGCGGAAGGGACGTCCGAGTGGGCACATTCACCGTCAAGCCAGCAGAAGGTAGTAACCTAGAGGAAGGGTGTTCATATGGAAGCATTTCGGTCAGGTATTTTTGAATCAGAAACGTGTTACCTAAGTAGCCGTCAAGCGTCTCAGCTCGTGAACTTCGACCCGACTGTTTCGGCGGTCCAAATGTGCATAGTGTCGCCTCCAGTGTACCTCCCACCGGGGCATCATGTCGGTATATGGACTATTGGTAGTCGCTCTGTCCTGGCTATACCCTATGAGAAGACACTAGGCATAATGGATGATGAGAATCTTCGGGAAGGGCACTGGTCTTCTATTCCTGGACAAGAGGTGATACCTGGTCGTGGAATAAGCCTCAAGAGGCACTTCAAACGGAGAGGGTGCTGGCGGGCTTATCTGGAGGCAGTACAGAGCGTGTCGCAACATTCACGGAGGAGTTCTGAGAAGAAGAGATCTTATGAGCAGTACGTCAGCAGCGGCAAACGGGTGGATGCGTATGAGTCGCCTCCGCCGATACCAATAGTGGAGCGATTGACGTATGAGGATGACGTTGAACGGGAAAGACGAAGCGTTGAAATTAAGTGGGGCCCCAAGATGGCCCCTGAGCTACAGTGTGATTGACCGACACACCAAGTTGTATATATTCCCATACACCATCGTTATACTTATTACGTTGACAATACTATGACCATCTGAGGCTCGTTTCTGTCTGATCAGTTTGGTTGAGTTGCCAAGTCACGACTGGGGTCTTGTCTCGATAGTGTACACGCTCGGGCATCGATGATAATCGTATACGCCCATACACACTGAGTTTATGCATTGATACTTTCGTATCGAGAAGTCCGATAAAGTATCTGGAAGTAACCACCTGGGTAACCCTACTGAGCTTGTAAACCATAATGGAATAGTACAACAGCTGCTGTTGCTCAACTGTAGGGTACGGGGAAATTTCCAACCAGTTGAGCTCTGACTCTTCGGCCGATACGGGTGGTGCCACGACAAGAGTCAGTCTATAAGACAGTGGGCACTATGGACGGCTTATGGTGGGGCATAAACTTCTTATTCTTTAACCTGAGGGAAGATTACAACTATAAGGATGACCCTCGTTAGCCTGTCGACTGTCTGCATAACAATCACAGCTCTCCGACGGCACGATAGAGCAGCACCCTTGTCGTGGTCGAAGATCCAATGCTCTTATGGGATCGAGCGTAATGCAGGAAATTTGCTACCCGCCTGTAAAAGCTATGTAGATCTCACGTAAATCCGACGCTATCACCGTTATCACTAAGTGACAAGTAAACATAGCAGCTAAATAAGGCTAGCTCTGTTGATGAAATAACGTGGTTGTTCCTCCTGGATTGGAGTAGGTATTATGACCGCTTGCCTTCCCATGGTTATGCTATTGATTCACTAGCTGTTAGGGTTGGGAAGAGCACTAGTCTTAAGAATAGGACTTCTACTGTTTCCGAAGGTCTCGTCTGTGGATAGTGTTGGTCACTCTCACTGAGGGGGCTGGTCTATTGCTGAAGATAGAGATGGCTACGCCGACCGCTCCTTCGTTTCTCCGCCTGATGGTCAAGGCAGGCCTACAGAGTGGTACGGTGATGATGATGGGTGATGCTGTAGCCCAATCGTTCATGGGAAATGAGGTAACAACAGCATTTTATATAGGACTCTGATTTCCCTATTACGACAGGCCTACTCTACGAGCAGATCTGCGAGATTTGCCCTTGTTGGTTGTACACTACACGGCCCTTATTTTTTCGTCTGCTTCCGCCACTTGGACAAAATTTTCGGTCCTGCCGTGAACTTACGAACCGTCCTCATGAAAACCGCAGTTGCACAGGTGAGAATCATCCATCCAATGCTCGTGGCATCAGAGCACTTACGAGCCTCCGTATTGCTTCCTGTTACTGACTTCTTGTTGTCATTTTCCATTCAGGTTGTTGTCTTTCCCGTCTATGTTGTCGCTCTATTCGCGTACCTCGGTTTCCTCGATGGTGCCCCCAGCATCACAGATAACATTGCCCACAAGGCTCCACAGGCTTTCGTAGCAGGTTGTGGTTTCTGGCCAGTCGCGAACATGTTTGGATTCAAATTGTAAGTGGATCTTCGTTTTCCTCTTTCGGTCCGCTGTTCTACGGTCGTGTGGTTCCGTCATTTTGGTACTCACGGAATTGGGCTGAGTCGACACTATTGGTGTCATGTAGTTCAAGGTGTAAAGCACCACCAAAACGCCTATCTCCTTCAGTATTCCCTCTACAGCCCGAGTTCCCTACCTTGCCGCCTGTGGAGTGTTTTGGAATACCTACATCTCTTGGATGGATGCTCGCAATGATGCCCGTAAACAGCGCTCTACTGAGCAGCAAGAGTGACAATGTAATTATGTTCTGAGGTAGATGCTCGATTGTCAACATGTAGCCTTTTTCTGTAGTAACAAGTGTTTGCTTATGCTCAGTCTTATGGGGGATAATACCAGCTCCTCTTGTCGAGGAGTCTTGGAGATTACAAGTATATTACTCTTACTACGATTCGCCACTTGGTATACCATGTATGATGATCTATTCGTTCGTTCCTGTCCTGTATCCAACGACAGCCATCCGGAGGTTCTTCACCACTAGCGATGTTCGATCAGTTCGAATCGAGTAAATCAGAAATGTAGCCCACTTCCCAACTCGTCACTCCACACCGAGACATGATGTCAATAATTGTTCATTTCTCTATCAATTAACGTTGAAGATGCATCCTGTGCTACCGACATGTCCATTTCTTCCTCTGTCGGCATCAGCGCTCTAGAAGTCTCATCAACAGGCTCAGCACTCATGAACGGCAAAGTAAGTATGTCATTGTAGAGAAGGGTACCGAATACGCAAATCATAAAGCCAGCGAGCTGAAGCCAACTGTGGGCTGCCCAGGAGGTACCTGTTTACAGAGCTGACAAGAGAGTTGGATACAGTCGGGGCTTTACCGTATCGCGAGCTCCCGCCTATGTAATAGAACGATAACTGAGCGAGCCACACAAGCATCGTACGTAGGGAATCCAGCATAGTCCTATGAATCTGAAAGGCTCAGTAAGGAACTTGCGGCGAGCAGCTGTCCTACTGAGGACAATCGTCTTGCAACTGTCATACCGCTCAGGTTGAACACAGATATTGATAAAAAATAAGTGACCATCAGAGTTAAGATAGCTGAAGAGCTCTCAAGCTTATAGAGTGAATCCTTAGCATTTTCAAAAGAGCCATTATCTCCTCCTGGTAACCACGACATGATGCCGAGCACTACCAGCATTGACCCTATGCCCCATAGCCCCTCCATCCCAACAACAAGGGATGACGGACAACGGCGTGACTTCAGCAACCGTTCCTCTGCTATCATCTGCATAGCGCCACAGAGCTGACCAAGGACGGTGAAGCCGATTCCTACGAGGGAGGCTGTTCCCCCAGTACTGGTGCTAGCAGAAGACCTAGTGTCCAATACCGAGCTGATTCCCACTAGGGTGAGCCCTACTACTGTACAGCATACAGCGAATATCTTCGAACGGTGCATCGTACGCCCAAGTAACAGAGCTGATAGAATAGCAGTGAAAACGACAATACTGCCCCGCATCATTTGCCACACTGAGGCAGTTATAAAGTTCATTCCAATTCCTGATAAACCAGTACCAAGTAGATCAAGAGCCGCAGGTGGAGCGAACAAGTACGGTGGGGTATTCCTCGATGGTCTTGGGCTGCCATCAGAGTTATTCCCATACTGGTGCTGTCTCTGCCTATACAATACAACTAGCAGCAGCATCGACTCCCCGAGGAACATCGCTAAGTTCTGGGTCCACGGCTTGTTGAAGGGCTCCTCACCCGACGGGCAGCTACCTAACATGGTAACCGCTTTCTTAAAGGGCTATGAACAGCCGTTGAGAAATACACAAGCCTCCTTATTCTACAGCAATCATATAATGCATATCAGGAGCTCTTACCTCCGGTGTGCCTGGTGATGCTTGGTGCACACGTCTCGAACATAGCCTTCTTAGAAAGAGTATTCATACTACCAGTCAGTAGCATCAGTGTCGCAACAGCCCAAGCTGGTACTCGCCATAATGCCATACCAAAGGGCAATGCCTTGAAACCCTGCATATACTCATGATAATAACTTTGCCGATCGACACGAGTAATGATGATGAGCCCACGAAGCGAATGACGCTAACAAAAAGCTATCATAACTTCACGGCTAGACATGAAATTGTCATCCTATGTTCCGGAAACTTACAACGCAGTGCTGACTGGAGGTGCCCAGAAACCAGGGAATAATGAAATCCGCCATATATATTTTACAGTACCACCGGAAACAATAAACTACTTGAACAACATCACCACAAGCAGTGGCAGCCGCAGTAGAAGTGGTGCGGCTAGCATTGTTGCCGTTACGAACAAATACTGCAACTTTCATTAATAATGGTAGTAACAGTTTACAAGGGGAAGGGCGATAAAGCAGCAACTATGTAACGACTTCTATCACTACCGTATTCTACCTCCGACGACGTCGCTTATACTAGAAAAAGCAGCGTTCCATCACTGATATAACAAACATCGACAGTAGTGGTAAATGTGGCCCGCGCTACTACAAGCAAGAATGCTACCAAGACCCCTCAAGTAGAGCTGAAAACGTAAATCTAGTTAAGTTCATTTACCAGTACTATTATCAACAGGAGCATTGGTATTGACAGCACCGGCCATTTGGGAATACGATCGTTAGATGTCGTTTAGATGTGTTGGCGACCCAACAGCAGCACCAAACTCAGACGAAGACGGTGTTGTCGCAGGGGGGGACGGCGGAGGGCTGAAACTAGGCAGTCTTCTTCTTGCTTCTAAAATTGTAGCAATTTGGCTCAAAGTCCGAGACCTCGACTCGCTGTTATCGATAGACTCCAAGGGCTTCCAACCACTCAGCCCACGAGGGCGAGACTGACGACTCTCAGATGCCGGCTCGTTGCTCGGAGGTACCAACAAAGTACCAGCAGATGATTTCGTGTAGTGGCTATTCATATTCGTTGATGATGCTGATGGTGACGTAAGCGCCGACTGTGGTTGCTGTGGCACGAATGCAGGAGCGTCCGCGTCCAGACTAGGGGCTGGAATCGTTGGGAACGAATCCGTGATGCTTGGGAAGTTGTCCGGAGGCTCATCGACCAGCGCAGCAATCATATCCTGACCGCCAGTATAGGACCGAAGTCTAAGCCTAACTTCGTCTCCCGCTGTGAAAGCACTGCTATCAGCACTGCCATTGAGCTGTTCTAATGCCTTAGCGATCTGATCCAATAGCTGGGCTTGCTCGAGGAAGTCATCTGCCGTCATAGTATTGCTCATAGCCTTCTGGGATGTCAGCAGGCTGGGGGACGAGTCGGGCGCAGTTACCAAGAGACTCGGATTCTGGTTCAAAGCAGCAGCAGTGTTACTCAGAGCCGCCAAGACAGCAGCGTTAGTAGCAGCAGCAGAGTCGCCAGTGTACTGAACCTTCTGGCCACCACCAGCAGCATTCATAAATTGAGCCTCCTTAAAGTCGACATCAGAGTACTCATTAGCTTTGCCCGTATGGAGACCGGGAATATGCCTTATCTCACTCCAGTCGTGGGCGTAATTACAGTCCGAACCATGGACACAATACCCCTGCTGGAAGTACTTGCACATTCGCGTCTTTCTGAAAACCTCGCGCTCGTGAGAAGAGCCCGCATCGCCAGTCCCATTAGGGTGAGATTCGGTAGAGCCAGGCGACGTCGGTGCCGTATCCAGCATTTGCCTACCGTTACCACCATGGGCGTATCCCCCCGAGCCTGAGTACAGGAAGACAGATGCAGACGAGACTTAACAGCAACTAGCTTACGCATGTCTGGCAGGTGCCTCAGCTCACTAACATCGTGAGCATGGTCGCATTGGTCCCCATGGACACAATACCCCTGGAGAAAGTACTTGCACATGCGAGTCTTACGATAGAGCTCTCGATGAGGAACCCCACCACCGGGAGTCCCAGCTAGACGCTGGCCCATCCCCATAGTTCCGGTCGACATAACCTGCTGATTCATTCCTATGCTGTTGGAGGCATCAAACTGGCCAAATGCGTTTTCGCCGACTAGCTGGTTAGTCTGCTGCTGATGATTCTGTAATTGAGAAAGTGGCAATGACATTAGCGATGATAAGAAGCAAATCTGTGACAAAACCCTGCATGGATGGGCTTAGGTCTCACGTAAGGGCATCCACAAGGAGTTTGCTATCATGTGTCATCTGCGTCACACCGTGACGCTGGTATAGGCCACCAACTCGCGCCGGGTCTAGTCAACTCTTCTGTCTATAGGCACAGCCCTTGTTATGGTCGTCGACTATTGATAGCTTTCTACACGGCCTAATCGAGAAGCAAACGATAGATCATCGTTAAGTGGTGGGGCTGTGGTGAATATCGAAAGAGAGAAAATCTGCCTTGCGGGAATCGAACTCACGACCTTCTCGTTTTCATATTTTTGTGGCGCGCGGTCACGTCAGAGCTTCAATGTTTCGTTACAGCAATCATGAATGTTATGGCAGGGAACATCAATTATGAACCACGCTCATATCGCACTGTCGTTAGCGTATGGTTGTATCATACAGAATGAGACATCCAGGTCGTCACGATTATTCCCCCATCGAAAACCGTCGCAATAGCGATGCCAGCACAGGGTCCAGTGTGGAGATGGAGGCTATGGGACCATCCACTACTACTACCACCACCACTGCACCAACGAGAGCCATGGTCAACATACCGGCTGTGGGGCAGGCTGATCTCACTGTCCCTGGTATCCAGGTGAGAATCCCCCGTCTTTCTGTGTCCTGTCAGGGGTCATTTCAGAGTCGATCTGACACAAGTCCCACCTCGGCCGAGAGTGGAGATGGTCCAGCTAGGTTCGTAATCATAGGAGGAGCAGGGTCAATGAATCAGTTTGGTAATATACCCGTATTATCTCTATCATACTGTGTGTACAGACATGTCACCAACGGGTGGCCAATGGGACTTCGAACAAGAGCCCAATAGGGCAGCAGCATCGCTCCGCCTCTGTATATGGGCCATGTTCCTCTTTGCATGCATGGTAATGTTCAGAGTACAGCAGGATAAGCTGGCACAGGTAGTAGCAATTGGTGGGGCGGCTATGCCATATGTCCCAAAGATATGCCTTAGTACAATAAATCTCAGCGGAACGCTATACAGTACGATCAATTTCCTGAGCAAGTAACTCAAATTCCGACAAATTGTGGAAAACACTTTCGCTCTCTCGTGGGGCAGATATGCCATATGTTAGCGATTTCTTGATCGAATAAATGGTATCTTTCCCATACTATAGCATGTGCTCCCGCACGCTGTAAGATTCTGAAACATTCGGTTTCGTTATTGGACTTAGTCACTCTAGGGGATGGATGGCTCTAGTCACACCGGCTGAGAGGTGATGCGCCATGGTTGCCCGGTCGTTAACTTTTGGGGGACACCGCTCGGCTTTGAGTCCTCCTGGGCACACTCGCTGAGGACCTCTTGTCCTTTCAACAGGCCATGGCTAACCGTCGGAGTAATGTATTGCATCTGATGGCACCTTGGGAGAAGGCCAGCTTCAATGATAGAAATTCAACAGAGCTGAGAGCTGTCTATATAGATCCACGGTACGAGGGCACCGTGAACTGCTTTGATCAAGGACATGGCGATTTGATGACGATGTGGTATCCGGTAAGGAATATGGCTTCTTTGTCAGATTGGCCACAGTGGCATCGAACCTTCGATTGGGCCAGAACCATGAGCTGGATGTGACCAAGCTACTGCCCCCCAGATCCAACGTACCATCCAGGGATATCCGCTGGGTTGAATTTCGTGGCGCGTGATCTTACTGACCACTAATACCGTCTGGCTTTCTCAGTCGTATATCCGCGAGCTGGACTCTCAGCGGTTGGTTGCTAGTGTTTTGGACGGTCCTTGGCGATCCACGTCGTACACTAGCGATGACAATGAGTCTGTCGAACAGGCCGCTAGCGATGATGTAGCGATGTTACAGAGTATCGACAAGAACCTATACGCTGCGAATAAGGTCCCATCAGCTACCTACGAGGGTCAATGGACCTGCTTCCTTTTTAGGGCGTATCGGACTTATGCCCTAGTGGGGATAAACGCTCCTGCATGATGGCTTTATTGAAGGACAAGCATCAGAAAGGTGGGGGTATCGCTTTTGGAGGGCGACTTCATATGCACGGTTGTAGGTAGTAGCTGCTTCCACTTGGCTGCATCCCCCGACGGTGGTATTGCTGCATTTGATGTCGCCAAGAACGACACAGCTGTTTGCCTTGGTAGTGAGGAAGGAGTAGAGGTAATAGTAGTAGTAGTAGTACTAGTAGTAGTAGTAGTAGAACTGTATTTAATGCCGATTGAAATCCTTACAACGGAAATAGTTATCGCAGCTGTGCTGGTTGTATTCATTGTGCGTTCTGTCGATCTCTCGAGTTGACGGGTATATCGGACTGTACCAATAGGATGTGTGAGCTTATGCTCTACCCTACAGTAGAGGGGTATGGTCATCGGGGGTCATGGATAACGCGTTCGGTTACCTTGCGGGCTGCATGTAATTGCCGTTAGAAACTCTCAAGATATGCGCTGTTGACATTGTTAAGCGTTAGAATGGGCGTAGGTTAGAGCAGCTCTCGCCTCGTGCACTCCTCCATGGAAGTCTGGTAGATTCGAGCGCTACTGCCTGATCGGTTCTCCAACAGAGCAGTGTATGTATGGAGGCCAGCTGCAGATGATGATGAAGAGGAGGAAGACTCTGCAGCCTCTGTTGATTGCGTTACTACAGTGGATACCATCACCGGGCAGTGCATCGACTCGGTGCCTGTCCATCCGGCTAGTACTGCGGGGACGACGGTACTTGTGTGAGATGTTCCTGGTAGGTTACTACGCTATGGACTTTCGAGAGGAGTCGGCCCAGAAGGGCAAAGGTTCGAGCCCCACGACCAAGTTGGTGAGTGTCACCTATGACTATCAACGGTGGCAGGCCGTGCTTCGGTACTATACTCGCGTTATTGTATTGTGCTGCAACGGAGGGTCAGGTCCTACGTTGTGGGGGGCAGTGAGGGGAAGCCTCCGGTGTCCAGCGGGCCCGAATTCAAATCGGTATTGTTCACGTCTCGAGGCCCCTTCTGGGTATTGGATTCGCCTGAAGTGTCTGACGGCTTCGTCATCCTGGTGGCTGGCACGGAGCCCCAAATTGGCATCCTCCATGCAGCGCCGCTCTATGACGCACAAATAGGGCCGGCCTCGAACCAGTGGATGAAACAAGGAGACGTTTTACGGTAGGCTTGGGTGAACCTAGGATACCCGAATGCTGATGTTGTTCAGGCGTGAGAACACCCGGTCGGCGTACTACAGACACGTCTCGAGTAAAATGGTCGATGATAGCGTGTCTGAGATCCAACAACAGAAGAGTAAGTGTTCCTGCCAAGCACTGCCGGCCCACTGATCGGGCCCTGCCTGTTTCTGGACTATTGAGTTTTGTTTCGAGAGCCTTTTGTATCCTTCCTACCTGTAACTCTTCGTTCATCGTCATCATCATCTCCCTGGTGCTCCGTGAAGCTAGTATGCAAATCCTTGGCTGGAGTTTCTCTAGGAACTTCTGTGAGTATTCAGCCTTCCCAGTAATGTACATTCGTTAAGACGACATTGTTATCTCGCCAGCTTTGAGTTTGGTTCACAGTGCCAGTAATGGTAGAAGGATCGAATGCGATACACTACAGTGGTGCTGAATGCTGCGAGCAAACCATGCAAGGAAGGGCCTCCACCCTCTGGTGTATCAAGTTTATAAAATAGCAAAGACCGGCAGAGCGACACGGCCTCCCCAGGAGGAGACGGCCCGGGTCATCCACGCAGCCACTGCTGCTATCACGGACACGTAGGGGACAGCCGTTGTGGATTGTTTATTTCTGCACCAAGGTTCACCCCGGATGACCTTAGCGTCTTGGCCTGGTCGGTGAGCAAGATGGGGCTTGGCTCTCCTTCCTTCTGGCGGGTAGTCATCAATCTCACGGAGGTCTGATGATACACCACCGACCAGCGGCTAGTGATCGTGTCTGGCAGGCGTATAGTCGGGACTTCACGCACAGATCGTCGGCACGTATGCTGGAGGCATTCGCTGGGTCAGGGGACCATCTAGGGTGCCGGTCGGGGGCGGTCTCTGCCCTTGTGGACCAACTCCGGGAGCCTCCTCCTCCTGAGGAGGGTATCACAAGCCAAGGCGTCTGCCAGTTCCTCCGGGCACTGGTGAAGTTGAAGAGAGTGGAGGAGATACCCCCCTGGTTGATCCAGCAGGGCCTTCGTCACCTAGGATCGCAAGAGGTTATTCGAATCGGAAGCTAGCTAGAGGCTTCTGCCTACCTTTAGACCGCAAACGGCTGGCGGTCTTTGGTGCCCCTTATGTGGCCGTTGTCGAGGATCCCCACAGCTGCTGATGAGGCTGTTACCATAGTCGTTGTGCTCATACGGGGAGGAAGACTGGTGAGGTGGGGTCTACAGGGACGGCCAGGACTGGTCTCCTCCAGGACTACACTCAAATGACGACGACGGACGTGGCTCTTTTGGTCCACGCGATGGCCAAGGCATGGAACACCTCCTCCCATGGGGACTGTGAGTCGCTTCCTTCCTCGTAATTGTATAGGTCTCTGCGGGCTTAGGCGACGCCCCGCCGCCTTATCGGGATGTGTTGTCAATGTTGGTGACTGAATGCGGCGTTCGAGGGTGGAAGGGCCTCAGCCCCCACGCTATAGCTGGCGTTATGTGGGCATGTGGCCGCTGCTGCCTCACCTCCCTACTCGACGAGTGCTCGGAGGACTGGCATCCCCTTATGGGCGTCGAGCTGAAGGACTTCGACCCTCAGGCTCTCGCCAACTTCCTCTGGGGGATAGGGCGCATTAACAGGAGACAGGTGCTTATCTGTCGTTGATGATCCCGCTCGCCTACCTTAGATGTCAGCTTCCGTCTTGGCTTCCCCCGTCCAGTATAGAGGCGTCCGTTTCCCATCAAAATCCTAAGGCAGATCTTTTCAGCCTCTCGATGACGGCGTGCGCCCTGGCCTATGAGGAGAACGCCGACGTTGACTCGTGAGTCGCAACGCTGTGGTGTGACGCCACAAACATTTTAATAGGCTCTTCGATACGTTATGGAGGTGCGTGCAAGACCTTGTGCACAGGCGAGCTCACAGTACGGACATTAGTACTGGTAACAGCTGATTGCTATCGAGTGTACCGGTCTTCTGTAGGCGCCGGCGACCTGGCAGCGTTGCTGTGGGCATTCTCCCGTCGAGGCCACATGGATGCCGCGAGAGAGATAACCTCTTTATGCAGGGATCACCTACAGAGTCTGCCAGCTGACCTTCGTGTCGGGCCCGAGCACGCCGAGTCGAGACCTCACTGATGTTGTGAGCATTGTCCGGGCTGAGCATTGTGGGGCATGGCCCACGCTGGCCTCGTGCTTCCTCCTCATATTGGGAGAGATATCTTACCTCGTGTTCAGGAGGATACAAGTAAGTGGCGGCGTTCTCTTCTTCTCTTCAACTCATTGCTCAGTTTCAGTGTCCTTATCTACGACCACGAGTATTGTTGCCCTCGGCCAGCTCTGTCCAACTGTGGACATTCCTCTTCCTCCTCTGATACAGTCCACCCCAGCCTCGGACCTGTGGCAGCTCGCTACTGTCCGGAATGCGTCCGTTGAGGAACGTCGCTCAGCGTTGAGCCTAGCATTGCGGAGGAGGACTGAGTACACGTTGGCAGCCGCGGCTCATTATGCGAGTGAGGCGGGCACTTCTGAGTTCTGTGGATGCTCCTTCTGCTCAGACTGCATGGATCCTCAGTCCGGCTTTCTGTATCCTTCTCGATTGCGGCTCAACGTGCTTCAAAACTTAGTCCGATCGGTCGATCTAGCCAAATCGCCACCGCGACATCTGCCTCTGTTAGCGTGCTACCTGGCCGGTATAGCCCAGCGATGGCAGCCTGCCATGAAATTAGTTTCTGTGCGTTTCTGACACATAAGGGGGAGTTGAGCTGGCGAGTTGGTGAAGGTGGAGACAAACATCCGCTGCTGTGGATTGGAAAATTTCAGCGGAGGTGACCAGTTCATACAGGCAATCAGAAAATTGTCAAGAAAACAGCATTCCCCAGCCTCAGTATGCATCTTCTCACTGACCATTATGGCGCACGATTGGAGGAACTACCACTTCGAGTGTGTCAGACACAACGTGCCTCCATAGAGTGTCATGGCTTTTGCATAGGCCAGAGTGCGAGGGTCCTCTATTGACTGGAACTTGTACCTTTTACTGTAGTGGCTGTGAGCTGCCCTTTATTCGAGAAGTTCTGGCAACGTTCGAATGTTGGACACACAGATGGTTCGAGGATAGAAGTAAAGGGTGGATGGAAGTTCCCCCAACGAAGTCACGAATAGGTGGTTGTCTCTTTGGCGGGGTACCGGCCAAATTGGCCTGGCCAATGTTTCTAGAAGTGACTGACTTGGTGTCGATTCAGTGGTGGTTCCTCCTTTGGAGAGGTTGCTCAGGCGAGGTGAAGTGTATGAGGTTGTTGTTTCTGAATTCTCCGCTATTTGGGTAACTGGCTAGACTTCAGGAACATCCTTTTCCCCTAGCAAAATAGTCATTCGAATCAACATAGATTGGTGTAGTAATCCGGTCGAATCCAATTCGAGTAAAGCACGGACGCTACGTGTAATAGATGTCCATGGCTTACATCTCTCCCTCAAACGATACTTTCCTACAGCTTCACTACTTTCCCCAGTAGATTGAAAAAATCACTTTAGTGCACTCAGAACACAGATCGCAGTCAAAGAGAGAGTGAGAATTCCGAAAACACGTCGCATGGTAACGTGTGTCCACCAAGCCTCTACGTTGCTTGTTATCATCCGGTAGACAATCACTACAAGAAAAGCCCTCGATGGTGGCGAGAGTGAAAACTTGTTAGAGCAGTGAAGATCAGACAATAGCCAACCAAAGTAGCTCTTGGGAGATTGTGATATCGATGGAACCGAAAATCACTACCACTGACTCTAATTATGAAGAATTGTCGAGTTGATGGTTAAGCCAAAAATGAAACGGTGAGATGAGATGAGCCAAATGTTGTATCGCGTTGAGTTCGAGACGAAATGTAAGAGTCGTGGTAAATAATGTCGACGAGCATCCCATCATTTTTTGGATGAAGTTCACTTAGAGATGAGAACAACCCCACCAGTGAGTCAGACGGTGGGATGTGTACAAGCGCCCTATGGGACAGCGAGGACCAGTGCGAGTAACGCTGACATCCGCTGACTATAGTAGGGAATTGGCTCGAGCCGTGTTGTACTTGACCAAATTGAGACATTCTGCCAACATCATCTAACGCGCCTGGATTCATCAATCACACTAGCCCGACAGAGAATGACTCCACCAGGTCGTGAATCGAATGAGCATACTCACACTCCTCGTCAAAGCAGTTGGAGGAGTGTGGGACAATATGCATATGGTCAATTGATAGGTCAATTTATTGGGCGAGGTTAAAGTGAGGCGCGCGCGATTGCAACGGGGGGGTAGAACATATGGGGACCATACCTGAGTGCCTCCACGATTTTACCCAACCCTCCTCATCCCATGTTATCTGGGAGGCCTATGTTGCCCCGCGGAGACGTATAGCGACAGACCATTGCTCGATAGTTGCTGCATATGCACAACTAGCATGGTAGTACCGCGGCCAACATGGGCGGTTCGGGAAAGATAGCCCATTGCTGATAACTGCACTCTACAACTTGTAACTCGATAATCAGTTCGAGAGCAGCTGTCAGCTGGGAAAACAGGCGGACCAGCCGATGGTCCTTTGGCACGTTAGCTATTACTCGACACTTCTAGCCGTGTGTTAGCTGCGTCAAGAATAGCTGACGCCTTTCACCGAATCAACTACCCAACACTCTTAGATAACAAGCTGGGCATGTTCTCTATGAATAGTCAGTGAACAAAAATCGACTCTGGAGGTCAACATAGTGAATTAGGGAGCCGTCGATGTCTAGGCGTGTAGGTACTAGTACTTTGGACGTCGAGCCTTCGGCCTCTATATATATAGGAGATTCGCCCGCCCAGGACATCGACGGCGGGAATGTGTGCAATCGCGTGGAACGATACTTTAACTACATGTGTTGTTGATAACATGAAGTCTATAAAGAAATTTAGGAAAATTCTAATTGTTTTCCGTACACTTCTACATGGATATGAAAGTAACTTCATTGACTCGCTTGAGGAAAGCGAACATATATTCCAACGCTGAGCTGGGGCGCGTACAAACCTCAGCCTTACACAGATTGAAACACCTCCTAGAGCTACATTGATTTCCAAACCTGCAGTTCCCTCGAATAAACTGTCAGCGAACCTAGAAAACGAACAGTGTGACGTCAAACCGGACAATGAACTCTCCCTCACTCAAATGATTAGTCCTTTTTGCTCGTGAAGGAGCTGCTGCCGTATTCATGAAAATAAATGTGACCGCAGCACGCTGTCAAGCCATCCGACCATCTGAATAGTTTCTTCTGTTGCGGAAAGACATGTGTGTGTGCGAGACGGTAGACCAACATGAGACCTATATAGCGCAAGTACTGTGCATATCCCGTGCCACGCAAGACCACCAGCTGCTATCTCAAAATATGATGATAATAATAATAGTGGTGACACGTAGTCTAAAACACCATTCACGACGGCTCATCTACGCCGACGTGTGTACGATCGTTTAGTAGTGACCTGAATACACCGTTGCCGTCACCAATGGCTGCAACTGTTACCCCCTATCAGTCCTTCTCATCCATATCCGGCTGGAGGGACGGGAACTTCTCCAACATGTCGCTTCTGAAGCTCCTCCACCTAGGCTGCAGATAGCAGGCCCAGGACACTTGAAAGGCGATAAGGACATTGATGGTAGTAGCTGAGAACAATCCATGCAGATCACCACTGTCTTGAGAGTCGAATTACTCAAGTAGAGGACGAAGGTTCTTCCTCCGTTGCCGCCCACAGTGGGACCGATCTGAGCCGTCCTGAGCGGCGGTCCAATACGATTGAACAACACCGGAGTCGGCCTGAGGAGACTTCCCATCGTTGAACGTATCATAGGGGGAATCCAAACTGATACTCAAACGCGCCTCCCAATAGCACAACGAACATTAGATCGGAAATAGAAATTGGCGGGGGCATGCTTCATTGGCCTCAGAGGCACTAATTACTGCAGAGCCCACGTGTATGTCGGGAGAAAGCTGCTCGGGGTAGCAAGGACTCGATTTCCCATGGGAGGGCCGCCGGGTGGGACGCCCCACACTCGTTGTTGGAATGACGGCACTGGATAGGACGGCACTGTGCCGAGCTGAGCGACCAAGAAACAGTAGGAAAGAGATGAATACGGCTAGGCACCTTGCGGGGGGGCTCGGGCCTATCCCTTGGCGGGCCCAAAGTCTCCTTTGGGGCAGCGAAGGAGTCATCCAGAGATAAGAAGGATGACGAAGAGACATCCAGAATCTGCAGAACACCGAATTCCACACCGCCGGAGTGAACTATATTCTACCAAGGAGCTTTGATTTAAGTCACGAAAGCTCTGCAAGGGAGATTGCAGCTGGCGGTGATACCTATTATGGCTGACGAACGACTCGTGGAGGGATGGGCTGAAGAGGAGTGTGAGATTATCGTTGCAAATACGACTCACTTACAAACCGTATGGCGGGGCGAGGTTGGTCTCCGATGGAGGTCGTTGCTTGGACACTCTCACTGTCACCTACGCGTAGACCATAGCAAGGGTCATCTCGAGGGCGCTTACAGGCGTCCTTGAGGGCGAGTTCTTCACAGCTGACACACCTGACATGAAGGCCCCAAGCCGTCAAGAGAGGAGGACCCCTGGTCACCTCGCTGAGGCGGGAAGCATACTGATAAGTTACCACTGGGGAGGGGTCGGTACTGCACCGATGGAGACGTGGCCACGAACGACATCTGCCCATGACGGAGGGGATGCGTTGAGCTCAGGCCCAGGGTACTTGAGATGGCTGGTCGACAACCGGAGGGCTGTGAACAACGCTTCGATGGAGGTATTGTGGCAAGTCCCTAGGCTGCTGGAGAGACGCCGGAGCAGCTGCTTCTTGGTGCAGAGTCTGCTGTTCAACCACGCTAGTCTGCCTTGCAATAGGGACGCTACCCGCAGAGTCGGCACGCGTGCTAGACCGGAAGGTACGCCTTGGTCCCTTTGACGCGCCCGAGGAGGCGACTTGTGACGTCTGGTAACTTGCTGGGTCGAGGATAGCTACACGCATTATACCCTCGATGGTGACACGATGGGCCTACCCGTAGCACAGGTTGTGGTAGAGGTGGCTGAGGGGCCCCTATGGAGGTACACAAAGGATGCGACAAGACCTCGGCGATGCTGGACCGACGACCTGAAGGAAATAGAAAGATGGTCAGGATCCTCTGGCCGAGTCGCGACCCTCATCCCTGACCAACAGCCGGCGTACAAGGTCCTCAGCCACTAGGGGAAAGTCGATGGGGAAGGACAAGCTGAAAGGCCAATAGGAAGGACAACCTCGTGTAAGTCACCATCACTTCACGTTAATGATATTGCTGACGACAGTCCTCTGGTCAGTTGCATTGAAGGGTGGGCGTCCAGCCAGCAGCTCATACAGCAGAATGCCTAGGCCCCACAGGTCTATGCTGTGGTCGTGCCCACGACCCAGCAACTGGCAAACGTAAAACATCATGGAGTGTAGGAGCGTAATAGCAAATACCATCTCTGGAGAGAGGTAGTCCAGAGTGCCACAGAAGGTATGTCTTCTAGCATGACTTCGCGTAGTATAACCAGATACTACAGGAGCGGGGAACTCGGCACACCAACCAAAGTCGGCCAGCTTTAGAGTATCGTCAGCTGCGACAAGCAAGTTCTCCTGTCAGCAGACTGTGAAAACTAGGCAAACGGTGACCAAGGAGGCTACCGGTTTTATGTCACGATGCATGATACCGTGGGAGTGCAGATGAGCCACCGCTCGGGCGGCCATCAGGAAGTATCTGACGATGCAAGCTAGAGTCAGCGGGGGGATGAAAGCAGTGTAAAAGAATATGCACATGATCAACTACATGTAATGGGGATAATACGGAGATTCGGGAGAAATTTCGGGAAATTTTTGTTAGTTTCTGGGCAATTTTCATTGAATTCGTGTGTAAATTTCTATAGTTAGTGAAGAAAGCGAACGACTGTTCCAATACGGGATATGGTACTCACCGAGCCGCTCTTTCTACAGGGAAGCGCCGTTTCTGCTGGGTCCGCAGGAGGTGGTAGAGTTCACCTAGGAGGAGGGGACACAGGTCTTGTCAAGAACGTGGCGAACAACATTGCCCTACCCTTGGCACAGTATTCTAGTAGTAGATAGACGTGCTCCCTGTCCTCAAAATGGGAGTAGAGTCGGAGTATGTTAGAATGTGCCGGTAGCCGGGATTGAACCGAGATCTCTCGCTCCACTTGGGCTGGTCGGTACAGAGTCGCTACTGATTCGACTAAAGGGGCCCACCTGCCAGGTGCCCTTGCTCAACATCACGTTTACGGAGAGTTTTGAGGGCATAGAGACGGCCTGTATAAGAGGCTTGGGAAGGGCGATGGGCAACGAGGCCCTTACCAGAGGGGTCACCGCGGATCTTGACACATAGGACTTCACCAAAGCTACCTTTACCGAGCTTCTTCTCATCCTTCCGGATGTCCCGAAGACTGGTGTTTCGGGCAAGTACTGGACGTGGAGGGTAGTCGTCGGAGTCGCTCAACGTTGTGTGACCCGACAGGCCTCCACCGTGCCCTGACCACATGCATGCAAGTACATCATCAGCGACATGCCTCGGCCGAACGCCGTCCCGGCCCTAGTCCTACCTAAAGTCACTTTGACAAGGTCGTCCAAGGTGATACCATGCAGGGCCGCATCGGGTGGTTGCGCATCAAGACCCCTTATGAGGGTCGGAGAGAGAACCATTGACCATTCGTGGTGTACCACGCAAACCATGCGTTCTCAGATTTAACCTAAGTGCACAAAATGCATGAAAAGACTAGTTAGATCCGGAAAGTAGTCGGTCGCACCACGATTATGGTTAATGAGGATTTACCACGTACAGGGGGTGCCCGACCGTCGCCTCCACTCATACGTGCACTTGATGCCCTAAGTCGTGGAGAAGACCTGACCGTTGACGACATTGTATCTTGTAGTAGGCACTCGTCCGCCTTGTTCGAGAGTGTTACGCCCACTATAGGGCTATATACATGGGGTAAGACCACCAACCTGGCCTTGGGGTACGGACAGTTCTCCCATAGTGCTGACCAGAACCGGGCAAGGCAGGTGGTCTTCCCCAATGGCGAGGTGCCCGCCGCTATCTCCTGTAGTGCCTTCCACACAGTATGCGTGTGCCAGTCGGGCCATGTGGCAGTGTGGGGCTTCGGTCAAGGCCATAGGCTGGCGACCGGTGATGCTCAGAGCCGCGTCGACCCTGTGCTGCTGGGCTCTGGAAGGTTCTCTGGAGTTCCCATCACGAAGGCCCTAGCGTCAGTAGACAACTCGATGTTCCTAGATGCAGAAGGGCATGCCTACTTGGCTGGCAGCAACAAGTTCGGCCAGTGCGGTCGATCACTACACGTGGACGTCTGCAAGGTCCCCACCATTGTTAAGCATCTCACTAGTCCCTGTTGCGATATTGCTATTGGGGATAAACACTGCATGGTGGTAGACGCTGACACTCAGATGGTCCTGGCTTGGGGCGACAACTCTGCAGGCCAGTTAGGGGTCGACTTCACGCAGGCCAGTGTCGAACCCCAGACGGTCTCTCGTCTCAGGGGAGTTGGTCGAGTCTTCGCCAATGGTACACTTTCGGCGGCCCTGAGGGGCAACGGTTCCGAGCTGTACATATGGGGCGGAGGGGTGTGCCCTTTGCCGACTAGGGTGCGGGTAGAGACCGCTACTGAGGGGAAGGCGGGCCGGGATGGATGGACAGTGCAGGCCATCAGCGGGGCTGTCTTCGTCTCGATAGCACTACCACGAGGGTCTAGTCGTATTGTCTTATTATCAGCAGCAGGAGACCTCTACACTGTTGACCTACCTACTGTTAGGGATCCCAAGCTTCAAGGTGGGTATTCGCTGGTGGCCCGATGTGCCCATCACTTTGACGACGCTGATGTGACTGCACATAGTGTGTGCATCTTCGGGGACCGGTGTCTAGTCCAGATGGAGGACGGTCGAATCTTCGCGAGTCGGTTGCGAGATCTGACCCAATGGGAGGACATAGGGACGGAGGTGGGCCTCGGTCAAGCTGTTGCCATCAGCGGGTCGCCCAGCCACGCAGTCGCCTTGGTGAAGAGCAACCTTCCAATCATCCCAAGGTCCCCCAGGGGTCGTGTTCCAGGCCTGCAGGTATTGGCTCAGTGCCAACTTGCCCGATCCGACGTCCATATCGGTTCTATTATGAAGGCGACCTATGAGCTGTGCGTAGCTGATGCCCTCGCATGTGGGTTTGTGAGGTTCCCTCTACTAGTTGACTACTGCATAGTCACTTTCCTTTGCAATATCCTTTTACTATATGCTAAGTCGCCAGACACTGTGATAAGATTGTTGAAGTGCCTAGCCCCTCTGCTGAGACATGTGGTGGCGCGGCGTGAGCGGGGAGAGCTTTCTTTGTACTATCAAGGGCTGTACGACAGGCCAGCGGATATTCTGAATACCCTCTTATCACAGGAGGATGCGGTCCAGCATATGGTCAGTCATATGGCTGTGCTCAGGCACGAGGAGGAGGGAGCAGAAGCCGCAACGGTAGTAGAGGAGAAGCCGAAGGAGACTGGAGGGAGGGCCACCAGTGCCGCGGTGGGAGGCTCGTTGGACAGCCTTGAACACCGTCAACAGAAACGACTTGACGCGGTCGTCAGGAAACAGGAGGTCCTCACCGAAGGCGTCCGACGGAAATCGATCGGTGATGGTGGTAACCGTCCTGAGTGGAAAGAAGTCCAGACGGTTCAGGCCAAGGCGGCGAGAGAGGGCCAACCGAAGAGCCCTTCTTCTGCCTCCCGATCTCGTGCAGGTTCGGGTTGCATGTCGTCTCCTCGGTTACGGTCGACTAGCAATATTTCGGACTCCGGCCCGCAGCCCCGTACGCCTACTCTTGGTGACTTCATTTTCACGGCGACGAGGGCGCCGCCGCAGGTCCACGCGAGGTCGTGTCCTTGGGCGAGTTCGCCTAAAAAGAGTGAGGCGCGGCTGTCCGAGGTGATAGAGGAGCAGAGGGCCAGCAGCAGCAGCTCATCATCTTCTGCTAGTGCTCGGTTACCTAATGACCGTTGCTCTTGGGGCATGGACGTGACCCCTGGCGTGCGCCGACCTAGTGCGTTGACGGCCGTGATGGAGGAGGAGAGGGCGGCTCGGGAGGCTGTGAGGTTGGTGGAGGAGTTCGAGAGGAGTGAGCGGGAAGCTAGACGACTGGCGGCTATCGAGGAAGCTGCGGCCCTGCAGCGACATCAGGAGGATCATCCGAGACGACAGCGGCGTCCACAAGGGCATGGTCGGCATGGTAAGGGCAAAGGGCGTGGGAAGGGCCGATGGGTGGAAGATCCCCCAAGGGCACCTACTGGTAGAGTCTAATAGTTTCTCGTACATTTATTCGCACTATTTTCAAGGAGTTACGGTATTGTTGCGTGTTTGGGGGCATGAGGATCTTTGGTAGTATCATATGACTTATCATCATGAACCACCTTGTGATGGTAGTCGGCTGCCTCTCCCACCCCGTCAACCTTACCGCACTAAAAACGACAGCAGGCGTAAAGCGCAGGCTAGGGAATACCCCCGATCGATCATGATGATGGCCACTGACTTTAAGCCAATGACAAAAGGGAAGGGCAGAAGGTCAAAGCAAGTCTCATTGACCCTCGGCGAAGCGGAGGAGCTCAGCCGCACAGTACTGCTGACCAATATGCCCTTGCCGCCCAAGACGGCAGTATCAGATCTGGACGTTGTAGAGACGGCCACTGCTGTGAGGAAGTTCTATACTACTTGGCTTGGCACCTACGGCCCGCCAGAGAAGGTAGTATCAGTAGAGCGTCGTACGAGGACTGTTGTGTGCCTATCCAGATCGAACTGTGTGACCCTGAGGGCTCTCTGGTTTGTATATACGCCCAGAGAGATGCCGCACTGTTGGCGGTGGATTGGATGCATCAGAGTCGGCCTGTGGTGGCGGGGACGAGAGGCAATGCCCGGGATGGACAGGTAGGCTTCACTGTCGGTATTATGCGGCTTGGTGTTCTCTCTGACTAGTAGGTTATTGCGACGCTCGCCTCCAATAGACGCGAACTTCACACTGTAGATGGGCGCAAGGTGGGAAGAGGCTTTGTTGGGTGGTTGATCGATCATAGTAGATATACTCGTATGAGGGTGTGTTGCCGTTTACTGTGACGAACGGTCAGCTCTCGGATAGTAGAGTGACAATGATCATCTGTCTCGAGAATCTACCACCAGAGACGACGTGTGAGGAGGTCTATGCGGTCGTCGGCAGATTCTCTAGGGTAGGAGGGCCACGATGAGCGTCTCAGCTGGATGGAAATTTGTAGTCGGTGTACATCCCTCCGGAGACCCAGGCGGGAGGCAAAGTTATGTGCTCTTTCCGAAGCTCTGGGGAAGCTCATCTGTTTATGGCTGCTGTGAATTATGCATGTGGGGACGGTGCTGTGTATTTGGCTGAGGAGACATACCGCAATTTCGTAAGATTCTGCATCTTCGCTTCGTGGAAGGGTTGCTCATAGGTACCCCGAAGTTGGATAGTAGCTAGGGTCCATGCTTACAAGTACAAGGCCCCATTGATCAGGAGTAGGAAGGATTGCCTGCCGTTCGGCCTTGGGGGCGGGCTGGACGTTGAAAGCTTCCTTTTTAGGGGGTCCTTCGATAACGCCTCTGTTGTCGATGGCACGCAACCATTACAGGGCATTGGATGTGTTATTGAATATTACGAGGGAGAGGCTGGACGCGGATAGAACATCCAACATGGATAGCATTTGTAGCAATGATGGCAGTTCGACTACTAGGAGCAATTTGGATGAGAGTAGGCTGTGGGGATCGAACCTCTGCGGTAATTGAGTAGTCGGGTTATTAGGTGTGAGGTGTCCTCCAAGTTCGAATCGTTCAACTCCACGGCCGGCGCCGATGCTGATACCTCCCGCGGCGTTCCAAGATCCGATCGGCAACTGTTTAGTGTTCAATGTAATGCCCGGCAACAGTTCTTCCCATGATAGTAGTGCTTTTCGTCCCAGCCCTTCGCCGTCCATGCTCTAAGTAGAGCCTATGAGATGCTGGCTGGTTGGTATCCCCCAGGGTCTTTGACTCTGGTCAAGCCCGACACGATCGGGAGGCATCAGATGAATGCTCACTCTCGGTAGCGGCGTGAATGGCTATGCTCTGTTCATGTCTGAGATCAGGCAAGGTCACATGGCTGATGCTATGAACAGGTCAACTCTGACACAATAGGGAACTTGTCAAGTACCCGTTGTTATAAAGTGTATGTGTTATATGACCGTTGCGTTCAGTCTTTCATTGGAAGTGCTGCCGTGTCCAATTAACCGATGCGTTTCAAGCTTCCTCGGCTTTATTGTGTTTGTTATTTTGAAAGTGCGGCTAGCCGACACCAGTACACTCGTTGTTGTCATCATAAAAACTAACGGACACGAGATCAGACTTTCCCAAGCACATCGGTGATCTCCTTTGGGAGACTTCCCAATTCACATAATATGCACTAGGCGTGTTTGCTGCATTGCCGTTGTAGTTTACCACTCGTCTTGGAAACGCCTCGTACTTAGGTGTACGTCGTGGATCTGTCGGAGCACCGTGCTCCCACGGAGGAGTCAGATAGGTGCCTATCTACAAACCAGAGCCAACTTATGATGTCTCTATTGAGGCCCTTCTATGTTCATGATGTATGCTGAAGTCATAGCGCGAAAGCATTCTAATCGTCACGCTCCTCTCTTATAAGGAGAATTTCGAGACGATGTTTGAGTAATGCCACTCACCTATCCATTACCAATTCACCTGAACTGGATATGTGAGTACCCCTTTCCCCAAGAGTGTCTCAATTGAGATCCTTGAGGAAGCCTTCAACACCCGACGTTGAGATGTTGAAGGCGCGCGTAAATCGATCACGTGATCGATTTGAGATCGACCAGCTACCTCATCGCGTCCGAACCCCATCGACATCCATCCACGCCTCATCATGGCCGATCAGGTACTAGTTGGTAGTGTTGTGATGCATCGCGTGCTTGTTAGTGTGACTCGTCGCCTAGTACGTGTTACATCGCGATTTTTTACGTGTATTTTATCGTTATTCGTGGCTTCGTGACTGTATAGGTATAATGTGTCACTACTTGGTGTGAACTGTGGTGGTATTGTTTGTTATTATTTCAGCACGAGAAGGCTTTCCAGAAGCAGGACGCTGTCTTCCTTGGCAACAAGAGGGCCCTCAAGTCCAAGAAGGGTCTTCGCTGGTTCAAGAACGTCGGTCTTGGATTCCAGACCCCTAAGGAGGCCATCGAGGGAACCTACATCGATAAGAAGTGCCCCTTCACTGGCAACGTCAGCATCCGTGGTCGTATCTTCCGCGGTATGGTGATCTCTAACAAGATGGAGAGGACTATTGTCGTTCGTCGTCATTACCTTCATTACATCAAGAAGTATAACCGTTTCGAGAAGAGGCACAGCAACACCGCCGTGCATTGCAGGTAACAACCAGATTGAATCTAGTATTCAAGACTTTGGTTTACTCCTCTCAACACAGCGAGATAAATCGTTCCTTTCAGTCCCTGTTTCGAAGCCAAGGAAGGTGATATCGTCACTTGCGGTCAGTGCCGTCCTCTCAGCAAGACTGTGCGTTTCAACGTGTTGAAGCTCGAGAAGAACCAGATCTTCGGTACCGCCAAGAAGCAGTTCCGTCTGTTCTAAAAAGCCGTAACTCATAGCTGGAATGAAGGCTGATGGATGATAACGGTCGTTTGGGAAGATAGCTTCTTTCCGATCAACAACATCTTGTGTTGTAGTTCACCACAATCCGGGGAGGTGAATGTCAGACTTCGATGGGCTCACCCCTGAGGCACGTGTCCACATCGTCTTCGCTGTGCTACGCTTCATCACTGGAAGGGGCAGAATCGTATTACTTGTTCAGGACAAATAATACAGAGTTTTAATCACAATATCCTCGTATTGGTTCTATCGTATCGTATCGTATCGGCTTAGGGCCGATTCAATGAATGAGTGCTGGTTTCCATAGCTAGCTAATTAGATGAAGTTAAGGAACTAGGAAGGAGCTTAGGTTTCTTGATGAGTTGCTCTGGAGGGCACGAAGTGATAGATAGGGGTGCACACCTGGGATATACGATAGTTCCATAAGTGCGGTGGTTGTTGCGGCGGGGAGGAGGAAGGGTGGCGATCACGTTGTGATATGCGGTGCAATGCGGGAGGTGCTTTATACAGTGTACACTAACACAACACTGTTTAGATAGAATGGAAATCATGTCAACACTTCAGAGTAGTAACTCATAGCAAAACGGCGGGTCCATTGATCCAGCCGCAGAAATCACGTTGGCTGATACCAAGCCGTCCATCATTGCATAGAGCATTGAGGACAAAAGTGAGCTCATCGTTACGGAATGATATCCCGGCCACTTGACCTGAGGAGAGCCTTACCATTTCTGTGGGGGCGCGGGAGTGGTACCACTGAGGAGGTTGAATTCATCAGCAGTCATTCCTTCCTGAAAGTTGGACCTGGCGTAGGAGTTGAACATCTGCTCGGTGTTCGCGTTCTGACGGCGAATTTGTTGTCGAACCTGTGGTGGCTGTACATAGTGAGCAGAAGTGATGAGTCTCACTCGATCCAACTTCCTTGATTTCATGACGCCCATTACGGTGGCGAATACTCCGATGAGAAATACATAGAAACCAAGTAGAACCGCACCGAAATACCTAGAAATGCTGATGTTGCCGGCGGCTGATGAATGGTGACACCATATTTGATTATCCCAGAGTGTGGCGAACGTCATAGTGCCGAGGAAAATGTACCAAATCCCTCTACCTGTGAACCGTGTTAGGAAGGCGAAGTACTTGATGATGAAAGCCTACCACACAAGGCTGGGTTGGCTATGGCAAGCTGCTCGCTCACCTGCACTTCAACGATGCCTTTGAATCGCACTGGTGCATCGAGGAGCATCATCTTGGTTCCAAAAAGGAGGAGGTAGACGCAGTCAACGAGATCGAAGGGAGCTATCTCGGTTAGGAAGACCTGTCTAGGAATTCGAGAAGGAGTGGTATTGGTTGAGATGTTCACCTCAATAGTAGAGATAACACTGGCGACCACCACACAACAGGCTGCCGTGAAGAAAATGATGTCCATCGTCATCGACATCTGAGTGGCTTGAGCCTTCCATGCTACTACAGTGCTGACCACGCTCTGGGCTCCTGATCATCACCAGACGTGGACATGCACACTCACGTGTCGGGTACCTCCTTCGAGGTCTACTCGACGGAACCCTTGGGCGAAGGGGTTGGAGGGACGACTCATTGAGGATGGGTAACTTAGTTCACAGAATTATGGTACTCACACAATTCAATAATCATCATAACCAGCTACATCGATGATAAGTAAACAACAATCATCATTTTCCCATGGAGGAATCTGAGTATAGTGCATCCCTGATCGTCAGCGTCATGGTCGAGACTAACCGCTGTAGGTGACTCCACAGACTCAATCTTTCGCAGATCTGTATGAAGCCAGTGGGCCAGGCAAGCCACACGACTCCGATGGCCCTGCTATTAATTCCGAGGGCGAACCCGAGCAATGTTCTCGCGAGTCGAATCCTCTCTTGGTGTTCAATCATGGTTGCTCATTCCTTCACTCCCCATCCTTTTCTCGTCACTATGGCCCAGGTGCTCATAGCACAATAGACACGCCAACAGAAGTATTGTACTCGTGAGGCTTTGCAGGAGTAGGGGACTACGTGCATGCAGCAGAGAGCTTCCCTTACTGATGAATGCCCTTCTATACATGCTTCAGAGGACCACGCCTCTTGCCCTCTTGTACAATACGAAGGAGAGTTAACTGACGAGTGACGCCCTACCTGTGGCCGATAATTTACAAACACGAAGCGAATAAGAGTGATAACAACCAATACATCACGTCATGCAGTATTATAGCGACCTCCACCCTTCACTACTCCGAGTGATACTTCTTCATCGCCTTGAGCTGGGCCCTCAATGCAGCCTCTTGTTCTCGAAGAGGCTGCAATGCGGCTTCGTACTCAACCTCATACGCATCGAGGGCTGCTCTAATCCGACCTTCTTCTTGACGATCCCTCTGAGACAAAAGCCACTTAGAAGAAGGATTCAACCTCAAGGTAACAGTTGATTAGTTGCAGTATCGGACCTCTATTTCGAGCTGCAGCTGAGCATCTCGTGCCTTGAGGACGTTCACTGAAGCGGTGACGTCTTCGAACTCCCGTACTTGCGGTATTATTCGATTTCGTAGGGCGCGGTCGTGCAGAACGATCGTGCAGATGTAGCCGATGATCGATAGTAACAATACGATGTTGAATCCATAATGGACCTAAACAATCGATTTCAGAAGTGCATCTCAATAGTAGCAGAAATGCGATTCTCTCATTAGTGCGAGAGTCTACGCTGCAAAGCTGGGAGCACTTAGGTGGTATGAAGAATGCAAGGATAGAGACATACCCGTCTCAATATGGAAGAGCGCCTATCGCCTCCTGACTCTGATGGTCGTAGTAGCTCCTGATGTTCCACTGTATGTTTCAGGGGAGATCTCGCCAACATGTCGTTCCCGAAACTAGAAGCTCGTTTGCGTGTTCCCTCGAGGATAGAGTCCAAGGCATCCCCCGACGCTGGCCGGAAGGGCTCTACGTACATGTTAGGAACAGCTTATGGAGTAACTGTTGAGGAAGGGTGGGGACAATCTTAGCAAACACCACAGGCGATGCGACAGGAAGCATCCTCGAATGCCTCGAAAAAGACGCGGGGCGCGCGCTTTATACGTCGCTCTGCTGCGGCACATTGCACTACGAGCACGCAGGTGCCACGCCCTTTGCAGTGTGCAAGACGTTGTGCTTGGGCGTACCCTCTCGCATGGGATGTGTCTGCGGACCTCCATGAAGTGTCTTTGTTGGTGCCCGAATTAGGAGTACTCCCAAGCCTCACACAGTTTCCATCGTAGTGTTTATTTCTCTCACTTTGATGCCGTCTCAGGGCAAAGATCCCTATGCCCAGTATCCGAGGCTTAAGGCGCCTATGCTGCCACAGCCTCGGTGGGCTGGCAGGCCGACCTGGCGGTTGTTGAATTCGTCCGACTCGGTATCTCCCTTCTCATCCGAGAGTTGCACCAATACTAACCTGCTCACTCATGATTACCCTAAAGCACGGATGCGAGACAGCGGCGATGCCTCGACTCTTGCTGGTAGCGAGAGTAGCAGCAGTCGGTCTGTCCAGGGGTGCTCAGAGGTGCCTCCCAATGCTCAGTGGGTTTACGATGGACAACACCAACAGTCTATGGTTGGTACATGTGATGGTCCCTGTGGGCCTTACTATGGGCCGCCCTGTATTGAGAACGGTTATTACCCTACGGATTCGAGGGTAAATTATGCTCAGCCCCCGATGACGGCAGCACCACATGGTTACTATAATGCTACCCACCTGTACTCTGGTGTTTACTACAGTGCGCCGGCTCCATCCTTTGGTGCACTTGTGGAAGGGAGTTCTTCTCATGGTGATTGCTCACCAAACTCGGACGTTCCGCTGAGCTCTCCGGTCACGTATCCACCTCAGTACTGCTACTATCCAGAAGTCTATTCAGGGCAAAATGCTCATGGGATGATACAGTCTTGGCAAGGTATGCCCGTTGGTCAGCATATCTACCCGGCCACCCAATATCAACAACCACCCCAACAGTATAATACTTCTGCTCTTGCGGGCAGTGTTAACTGCCATTCTTCTCAATGTAATGGCGTATATACTATGCCCACCCGAACGCACCAGGAGGACTACTCTGCGGCACACGTGGCTCTGTCATCGTGGGTCCCTCACTGCTCGAGAGAGCAGTCCTTGCCGCCTCATCATCATCCTGGGGTCTATCAAGGCCGCTGGGAGGTGGAGCCATCACTACGTCAACCTTATGGTTACCCCACCAGCAGTGCTGCGCCCTACTATGAAGGTTACTATCACCAGAGCAATGGTCATATGATGCAGTATTATCATACACGTATGCCACCGGGCACTGGTCAAGGGGGTATGGTCCATCAAGTTGACCATCCTCCTAGTCCCGTATCTGGTCGCTCCCATGTGTAATGGTCTACGTATAATTGATGGTCAAGACTTTTGAATCTAGGGTTTGTAGTTGTCTTAGGCTGTACTGCCTGAAATCTTCTCACTGTTCGTTGCTTCGTTTTCATATGGTACTACTACTATCACATCCACAACACAATTCGAACCGCGTTTGTTGCTGATCTTCTAAGTTGCGTATTGGATTGCGTCTCCGTGGAAGTACTGTCCTCAGTACTGAAGTCGCTATTGCCCCTCCTCATTTTACTGTACTTCCATTGCTGCTCTACTCGCATCTATCTCGATGTAATATTAAATATTTTTTTGGTATTTCATGATTTTGCCATTGACTCAACCCTAGAAGCCGTACAGGCACGAATCTTGTTAGTGAAAGCCCCCTTGAAAATAATTGGTCTGCTCCTCGTTGGCATTGACGGCATCATTTGCTGTGTGTCATCGTGTATGCTGAATAAAGCCTTTTCTATGCTTGCCGAGTTGCCTAATTTTAGCGTCGTTGATCATGGTCGGCCGAGTAATGTAGGGGAAACTCTTTTTGACGCGCCGCTATCGGAGTGTTCTGATCATTATAGATGTTGGTATATGCCACCGCAATACTCGCTTCAGAGGTAGACTCTCATCAAGCATTCCGTCTCGGTAGTGGCATAGTGATAGCCGCAGCCGCTTAGTAAGTTTCCGTAGGCCTCCATTTTGGAGGCTTCAGATTTCGGGTGTCCTCGGTTTTGGTGATTATGTTGTGTTCGGACGCTTTTAACATCCCTTGGTGTAGATGTCATTACTCCAAGTAGTTTTTTTTCTCTTTTGTATGCCCTCTCGGTTAATTATCCCTTCGCATCTACCACGAGCGCGTGCCTCCGAGGACTATACTCAAGGTAGGCCCCGAATGCTGTCGAAGGCCGTGGTATCCGCTTACACCGTGATTAGGAATGCAGTCACAAGATTGGGAGATATCAGACTCGAATGAGATCGAGTTCCCAGGACGTGGCACGAGAGCACCGCCTGTATCGCCGACTCATGGAGGAGCGGAAGAATTGCTTCCATCCGGCCAAGTATCGTCATGATGGACGACCTTCATTGACCTATTTCGTTGTATCGTCAGGTTGCAGACCCCATAATACCGAAACGGTCGTCGAGTATCGCGTCTTACTGGGTAAGTCTGACGATATTTAGTGCTGGAGAGATCTTGGATGATCTCGTGATACGTCGGGTTGTTCTATTCTCGTTTGGCTCAGTCGCTCTTCTCCTCTTACGTACGAAGGGTTATTTCGGCTGCTTGTCCGCTGTCTTGTCGCCCGGGCGGTGGGATAGAGCTTACAAGAGCTTCAGCTGGCGGCCGGCCAGCGCATGTATGCGTTGTTGAAGTCGCAATGGATGTTGATGTTATCTTAACTGGTAGTACCGGCTTAGATGGTCCGCGTCGCTCAACTGAGGGTTTTTCGGCTGATTATTTCCAAATCTCCGGAGGAAAGTTTTAGCTGAAAGAAGAGCAGCATGAATCTGATTCAGTTCGATCTTGGTGGCCGAATGATCTTTCAATCGAAGAAGTTCGAGAGCACGGGCTGAACCAAGCACACGCCTCTGCGAGACAGTGGTGGAGAGAGAATAATCGCGAATTTGCTGGCCAGGGATTGAATCTGCAGGAGACTCCTTATTTCAGGGTATGAGAGTACGCTGCTTCGACCGTCCTTGCCTCGAGTGTCGGCTTGGATTGATTTCCAGGTACCCGCTGACTCAGATGTAGTGAAGCGAGATTTGCTGCCGCTGGTGGTGTATTTTAATGATGGTGGCGAGAGTGATGAATCTGATGATGTCTGGTCGACGCCGTCCTCACGAGCTCCAGACTCGGAATGTGCCATATGCCTTGATTCGGGCAGTGATTGTCATCTACGAGCATGTCATCATGGGTTCCACCATGAATGCTTGACGAAGTGGTTCTGCAAATCTCGGAAGTGAGTCTTATTTATGGCAACCTACTGAGAGCTTTCCCTTTTAACAGGTTGTGTTGTCCATTGTGTCGTTCCTCATTGGATTCCCTGATCCCTGAGAACGTTCGTTCCAAAGTCGCCGACACGGTGGAAGAAGAGGTGGTTTTTACTGAAATTAGGAGAGCATATATATGTACATGGATCGTTCGTGTTGTCAGGTCATTGAACCCGAAGTTATCACTTTACGCGTTGAAGAGGGCGTGATTGACTCAGCAGATTCAGCGGATTTAAGCCCCGTGAATGGTTTCTTATAAGAGTGGTGCGACTCCATGCACCATTACATTAGACAGTCGGTAACTCATTTTATATTATATCTGGGCGCACATGCCCTTCCCAAAGGAACTTAGTCATCTGGAGTCGTAACTATGTCATTCTTTTTGATGTTAGCATAAGACCTATACAGGCCGCATTGGCTCATTACACCTTGAGTTGAGTCGTAATAAATATTCGCTAATGGTCCTTGGGACGCCGTAGTCTGCCATGGTGATCCTCATGTAGCTGAGAGGGGAGGGTGATGACGTCAGCTGATTTATCCCTGTAGCTTGAAAGTTCTGTTTCTCCTTCCAGTGATGTCTGCATCCCATCGTGGCACGACAGCGCGGCAGAGTGCGTTGATTGATGAGTTCGCCGAAATTAGTGGCACTAACGAGGAGGTAGTAAAAATCGGGTGATGTTTCCTGTCCGGTTCGGAGACGGCTGGTCTCAGGTTGCAGCATCATATTTACAGCGTTCTCATTGGTCTCTGGAGTGTGCTTTGGATATGTTCTATCGAGATGGGGCACCGGGGGCAGGATCTTGTAAAAGCTCGATGAACATCGCCACTGGTATGTTAAGGCCTAATAGGGTCAGGGATCGGTATACTAGGATATTTGCATTCAGAAGCTGATCCTTCTGGACGTTATCGGTCCCATCGTTCTCTGAATAATAAGATCAAAGTAGGTGGCACTTTCATCCGGGTGTGGTAGTGCTAAGAAAGAAATTCGTTCATTAATATAGTATGATTTGCGAGCTGCTCATCCTATTAAGGGTTAGCCACCGAATTGTATGATACGACTTCGAAGTTCTCTGCTCAATCCTTGGTGATGCCTGAATCACCGGGTATTATTGTGGAGAATAGAGAGCCTTTCGGCTAATTAATTTTCGGATCTACCGCTCATTCTTACCTGAGTCGAGTATTCCTCACTCTTATGGAACCTCTCACGCGACCATTGTACTTTTATTCCATGACTTATCTGTCATAGACTCTATGACATAGAGAGGCTTCGTCTGGCGAACATAGTGTTCTGCTGGCGAATACCAGGTTGGACGCCGGTCTTATTTCCAGCGTACGCCTGAGAATTACGTATCTCAACATACCTTACATTTCTGCTCAACGCTACCGACCAGTACTGATGATACGTAGTGGTCGGTAGATCAATATGTATGATACGTAACGTATCATCATGAAAATCTTGTGGCTAGTTATTATCTCAGTTTGTATGGTAGTGCCCTCTAGCATGCCAAGATTACCAACCTATGGCATCGCATCGTTGAGATGTGAACACGCATCCGGGTCCTGTTAATTGGACTGTAACATGAAAACATGTTACCTTCAAGCTGAGCTCAGTGAGCTTCTGGTTGATCAGCAATCCGCAATGCCAGCACAATTCCTCGATGAAGAGGTGGCCAAGGCTGTGAGGGGTTTCTGGTAAGGGTGGACTTGGGTCACTTTCTGCGTGCTGCATCATGCCCGCTACAGAACCGATATCAACGCGTGACACAGTGGGTCAATCGTGATTTCGTTTATGTGCTGCAACAACAGCACATAATCTCATCATATCGTGGCAAGACTGTCGTTGCACCCGAGAAGTGAATTATGGCAGCCCGAACCGGGCTCTAGTGATATGTGGAGTAACAGCGTTACAGCAACGCTTTAACGGCTTGAGTAAGAGGTATCAGCCTGATACCAGTGACAACAGACGTGCCCGCTCCCTCAGCGCTTCGAAGGACCCATCTGTGCGCCTCTTACTTGAACCTGAGGGCATTGAATCGTCCCTGGAAAGTGAATGTCAGTCCATCATCGCTGTCCATGCCCATTTTCATATTCACCGTCGAGTCGTGGTAGTTTGCGACTGGCAGACCGGGTGGCGTTCAGAGCGTTATCCTGAATAAATCAACGTAATGCCGTCACAGCGACTATTTTATGATGCGGTTTCTCAGCAGCAGCTTGTTGTGTTCCATTCTAATGTCCAGTCCACCGACAAAACGGCTGAAGCGGACCAGCTGCAGGCACGGTCATCGGGCCGCAGCCACCCCTGAGACGCAAGAGCATCAGCGCATCTTACGTCGAAAGGTACATCTCAGAAGTTGAGTAGCGTGCAGTCTGAGATTGAGAGTGGCGAATGGTCGAATTGGGTTCAGTGAATCGTAGACTTTCGTAGCACGTACATTATCGCTTGGTGAAGTATTCTGCATTGCATTATGTATAGCTCATGGACTATCGCTCAGGTCAACAATTCTAAGCTCGGCCGGTTCTTCTCGGACTATGCCTCTGTCAGTACTGCAGGTTCAGAAGGGCGAGCAATCGGTGTAGATGGAATTGAAAGGTGAGTTCCGATCTCCCTCTGTCTTTTGCATCTGCGGATGGCATCGCCAATAGGTTGTGTGATGATCTCGGCAATGATCCCATGGACGAAGCTTGGCTGACGATAGCATACTATTGTCAGGCAGAAACCATGGGCGAGTTTACAAAGTAATGGTAGGGTAGCAAATGGTTGCAGTGGCTTGTTGGAAAATGCAGTCGATCAGTGAGAACCTCACTTCGAGGTTGACAGAATTCGCTAGGATTAGTCTTGGATGGAATCCCCCCAGACGCGGTGAATGTTTAGGTCGGAATGGACTAACGGTATGCAGCGAATCGGAGTGGACTCGATGGATGGTTTGCGTAATGTTCTGCCGGAATTGCGGAGAGAGATTGATGAGGACCGCAACTCAAGCGAGCAGATATATCGATACGCATTCACGTATTCACTGGATTCTGGTGCAAAAACATTGCCGGTGAGAATGGCGACCAATCTGTCTGTCTGTTGTTATGTATGCATTTGTCATTGCGGGTGTGCATTGCCCTGGTGATGACTCTTCGTGTAGATAGAAGGATGTCTGCAGCTATGGTCTATCTTCCTTAAGCCTCACTGGACGCTCTATCCTCAGTGGGAAAAATTCGTGAAGGCAGAGTGTCGTCATAATGTCAGCAAAGATACGTGAGTGAAATCAAACCATTGAAGTGGTTGTTGATTTGTGCTGTTGACAGTTACCAGATGCTTTGGGAAGCTGCGACTGGTGCTATGCGAGATGAAGATACTATGAGATCCGACTATGATATAGCAGGCGGTGCATGGCCTGTCATGCTTGATGACTTCTACACTTGGTTTGTGGACCCTGATCGGGAGAAGAAAATAGGCGCTGCTGCTGATGATAGCAGCAGTGATGTGGAGATGCAGTGATACTTGCTCGACGTGGATGTACTAGTTTGTTTTCTGCACTTGATTGGTCACTTCGAGTTAGTTCCCAGGGAAGGGGTCAGCAGCGCTATGTTTCAATGTCGGCACCAGCGGCAGATTTGAGCTATGTAGTGTTGGCTGGTCTCTCGGCCTTTGGGTGCGCGGCTGTGGCAGTCGGTGGTGGTATAGGAGGAGGTAGCTGGAGCCATGACAAGGTCATAATTATAGTGCTAGGCTCGTACAGGTGCATTGTATATGCCGGCCTTTGTGGCAGTGATGGGAGATGCCCATTGGGCGGTTCCTCTCTCTAAAGTGGCAATCAATGGTGTCGCAGTCAGTGCTACGATATTCAACCTACGTCAGAGACATCCTACATATGATCAGGTGCTGCTGAGTGGGCGGGCCTTTCTCGAGTGTTGCCCTCTTTATTAGCCTTTGATAGACCTGGACATCGGGCTCTTGTTGGAGCCGCTTACTCTACTTGGTAGTATGCTTGGGGTGTACCTCAACGTGGCGATGACCAGCGTAGAGATATTCTCTTGCTTGGTATTGGTATTGTCCATCACAGCAGCCTTGACGTACTACGGGAGCCCTCCTGAATACTTGAAAGTGCCCGTGATAGTAGGTTTAGGAAGGCTATCCAACGACGACGGTTGGAGGGAGATGCCTCTGTTGAGGACGGTCTGGGTGGAGCGGAGATGGGCCTTCTGGTATCAGCCTCTGCTCGCCCTTCCTCGGTGCTGCGTCGTTGCTGACAATGGCAAAGGAGGTTGTCGCGCCTTAGGGAGTGGATCGTAGTGTTGTCGATAAAGCGAGCAGGATTCTCCAGGAAGAGGCTAGTCTCCAGCCCATGAAAGCTTGGGCACTATTTGTGCTCTGGCTTGCTAACGGTAGTAGTGATGACCATAGCGTACTCACTTGTTGACCGCTATATAGGCGCTCTACTTTACCTGGCTGAGGGGCCGGCTGAACTGTTGTGTGGAGGGACAGCTCAGAAGGTACCTCTCTTGAGGGGAGGGAACGCGGTCTCCTATGCCTGTCAGGCTATGGTATCTACGGTCGTCGTTTCGTGTATCCTCGTTACTGGTATTGTTCGTGGGCGTCTCCTCCGTCAACAGTGAGAGCCTCCGGGTACCCCATTTGCATGGCAGTATAATAATCAGGGAGCTCAGGGATGAGGCCGGCCTTCCTCCCTCGCCTGTGGTCTATAACAAAGTCAATACCATCATCTACTCCCTCTTGAGCTGCTTCGCTGGGGTATGTGCAGGCTGCCTTGGCATAGGTGGAGGCCTTATAAAGGTGCAGTACCGCAGTCTAGGGAAGCTCTCCAGTGCTGGGTGTCAGGGTCCATTGCTGCTCCAACTGGGCATGGTCCCCCAGGCTGCCACTGCCACTAGCATATGGATGATACTATTCACGTCCAGCAGTAGGGAGTACCTCAGCCCCGTCATCCCATGGCCCTCCTCAGGTACTTGTTTGCAGTTCGCCCTGCTTGGTCGCCTATCCCTGCTACCATCAGTAGTGGTGTGGTTGCTCAGCTTCAGCGGGGCTTGGGCTGGCAGTCGGATCTTGGTCAGGAAGATCAAAGAGTCTGGAAGGCAGTCGACTGTGGCATTTCTGATGGGTGGGGGGGGGGAGTAGCAATAGTAGTAATAGAGGGCTCTTACCTCAGCTGCTTTGATAGTCGTATCGATGCTCTGTATGGTGGGGGTATCTCTACACGACCATATGTCTGCCAAGGCTGGAGGTCTGAGGAGTAGGTCGGACTTGACGCCTATTGAGATCTGCGAATTGATGAGACGCCGAGGGCCCATCGGATGAGGATCCACCATGAGCATGCTGTCTATGAATGTTTCTCATTGGTATGCGGCCTTGACTTGTCGGAACTGTGCTGCCTCTTACGAGGGCGGTAACTCTTCAACGCACTAAGGAATTTTACGATGGCGATTTTTATGGTTTGCGGACGTCTTGGGAGGTCGGTGGGATTACGTTCCTCATCGTTTCCACATGTTGATTTGTTACTCCGCCTTTACCACCTGGGTATGCTTCTCGGCGAGGTTCTCATCGTTATGATCAGGCATCACTTTGGGGGTGTAGGTCAAGTCAGCCACTCAACGTTATTGGTTCTTGGCGACGTGTGAGGGGATGAATCTTTAGTCTTCATATTTTTATCTGATGCCCTGTGCGTGGGGTGCTCGATGGCGATCGGAACTTGTAAGGCGGGGCAAGCGGCATTGGAAGGAAGCTACCCTTGCCGAATTCAGTGGGTCTCTCGGTGATCTCGGCACGTTTATTCCACTAGCAGTCGGCATGTCTATCACAGCAGGTAAACGTTTGCTGCTGTATTGGTCATACTGGTTGGTTTCCTCTTAGGCCTGGATTTCAGCACTATCCTGATATTCACTGGTGTCTACAATGTAGCCTCTGGTGTTCTGTTCGATGCCCCCATACCCGTACAACCTATGAAGACCGTTGCCGCTGCTGCGATAGCACAGGGGGTAGTCTCCTTCTCCTCCTCCCGCTGCCTACTATCGTGAGATGTGTAGTTGAAGTTGGGCGCAGTGGCAGCAGCGGGCATCTTCGTGTCAGCAGTAGTGCTCGCACTTGGACTGTTGAAGTGAGAGAGGCGTAGATGAATTTGAAGTGGGGAAAGGCTGGCCTTAGCTTGACGACAGTATTGGAGTACATTATACCGTTGTCTATCGTACGTGGCATACAGCTAGGTCTGGCAGTGTCGCTCTTCCACAAGGGATATATGTACGCGGTAGTCGTCATTTATCGGCAGCACAGGTCCTACAGGTACCTCTTGGTTCGGCATGTGGATGGATCCTTGATATGGAATCCTGTCGAGCAGACTGACAGTTTCACACTAGCGCTTCTCGTCTCTGTGAGAGGGTGGCTATTGTGGGAGGAGAATTTTATGTTGATGATATTTGTTGGTTTTCGGCTTTATAAGGATTATTATGATTCGACTGAGGTGAATGCTGTGAGAGGTATCTGGTTCGATTCCCGCAGGTGACGTTATTGGTTTTGCTGAATTTATCACCGCCACTACGAGTTCCTCCCCCAGCTGCGTTGATCGTGTTCCTATTGGGCCTCATCATCACCATTACGTGCTATTGGTCGGAGATTCCCATCGACAGGTTCGGCCCGAACATCTCGGTGGTCGCGATAAGTGGGCAGGACTGGCTGGACGGTAGTACTATTCGTCTTAGTTGGGCTTTTTTCATTCGTACATTGCCTTTTGGTGGCCCCGCCTTAGTGCAGTCGACCTGTGGATCTTGTCACTGGATAGGTATCCTCAACGGTGGTCTGCCTCAGCTGCCTCTCACTCTTCTTAACTCTGTGATATCGGTATGCGCCTTGGCAAGGGAACTCTTTGGGGAGGACTGTAGAGGCGGCAGCACTAGGCATATGGCAGTTAGCGTTGGTGAGCCAGCAGGG
Organism: Perkinsus marinus ATCC 50983; assembly: GCF_000006405.1. NCBI lineage: Eukaryota > Perkinsozoa > Perkinsida > Perkinsidae > Perkinsus > Perkinsus marinus. The sequence goes on from NW_003210321.1 coordinate 350,102, forward strand.
GCCATAGAGAGGGTGGGAAGCGGTAGTGATTAGGTCTGATGAACCTGCTTGGGTGTTGGTTCGGAGCTATGCCGTGCTGCCATGGCTGTGGCGGCTTGGCTGCTCAGTATAGATTCGGTGCCAGGACGGGAACTAGTGTTGTTATGCTGGGTGGGCAGAGGGGGAGTGTTCTCTCTACTATGTGGGGTAGGGGCGTGTGGAAGACAGTCTTTGTCAGGCGTTCTCAAGCTATGTATAGGCCTGATATTCGGCCCTCAACTGTTGCATATCCTTCGCGTGTACCCCGGGGCAGTCTTAGGGCCGATGCTGTGTATAGCAGCTGGGGAGTTGGGCGTTCAGTCACTGAAGGAGAGGGGAAATCTCCTACTAGAGCTGCAAGGTGTGTCACTATGGCATCCAATCCGTCCTTGGGAAGGTTGAGTGGTAGATCCCTCTCTGGCTTCGTGGTTGCTGTTCATCACTGCTGCTGCCTGCGTAGCTGCCGGCTCTACAGGCTGGGGCTTCGCCATCGGCTATGGTGTATGGGCCGTCGTAGCGGGGGTAAGGTGGCTTGCTGGACGATGGTAAGTCGGCATGCTGCAATACGTGGAGGAGTGGGCTCCTGTATAGTTGTGGTACCCCAAGGCAGTATGGGGCGGATAGCGAAGAGGCCTCGTCATCGGTAAACGGTCAAGCCTGTGTCAAGTCACCCCGAACTTGTGACACTAGAAATGACTTTGTTAATTTGGGTGCGAATGAACGGATATGTAGGGTTTGAGCATCTCTGGTGATTGCCAAAAAGTTTCCCATGGATTGGTCATCGTCGTTGAGTTTAGCGGTGGGAGGTCGACTATGTTTCCTGATGAACTATGCGGCTACTTGTGAGAATTTCTGAGCCCATGGTCGTTTATTGGTGTTCTGATAGTGGCTGACGGCATCAGTAGTTGAGCAATGACGGGCGAGTCGGCATTTCTAAGGGAGAAGTTGTCTAATCTCAAGGAGGAGCTACGGAAGCAGAAGGAGCTCAATCTGACTCTGCAGACAGTGGATAGGAAGAAGGCTGAGGAGGAGCAGGAGAGGTTGAAGAAAGCGTAGTAATCGGATGGGCCTCACTGCACGTCTTCAGAGCGACCTGGGTTCTATGAGGGAGAGGAGGAACTCTGTGGTAGGTATGATGACTTGCAGGCCGAGACGGTGCAGATGCGGTTGCAGTTGGAAGCCTTCAGGAAGCAGCAGGAGGCTGAGGAGGCGGCAGCGATGGGAGTGAACGGAGGCGTCTCTGGGGTTTTGGGAATGGACACCTCTGATGAGACTGCTGATTTGAGAGAGGCTTTAGACGTATGCTCATGGCAGTATTGTCGTTGGACATTGTATTTGTTGTTAGGCGGAGAGGGAGAGGTGTCAAGTGTTGGAGAGTCGGCTGATGGAGGTTCAGAGCCAGGCGCGTTCGGGGAGTTCAGCGGCTCCTTCTCCTTACATGGAGGTGGAAGCCTCGCCCGTGGGGGCAGTGAGGGATAGTAGTGGTAGCAAGGACGTGGTGGAGGCGGAGGAGGAGGAGAGTAAGGGGAAGAAGAGGAAAAGGAGGGATACTGGTGATAAGAAAAAGGAGGGTAGTAGAAGCAAGAAGAAGAAACACAAACACAAGGAGGCCGCAGGGGAGGAGGGTAGTACTAGGATGATGATGATCATATACTCGCCCAACTCGGCTGTTAGGTGAAATATCAGATCCTATAGCTGGGATATTTCCTCTCCTCGATAGCGGCGACCTAGTATCCGCGTCAAAGCTCGTAGTGCGTTTCTGCTACTCTTGCGGTGTCGAGAACAGTATCGCCTTACGGAACCGTCTAGCACTGGTAGGTCGTATTGAGTGTGGTTTGATAGACCTCTAGTTCTGCCTCCTCAGGTGCTCTCGGAGATTGCGTTGTACCTAACAGGACGGAGAGGAGCTGATGGGCTGCTATCGAACATGTGTTGTCTGGTCATCCTAGCTACAGATGAGGTAAGGCTCCGTTGCAAGGTGGTGTGAAGTACGGCTGATCAGGCTCAGCTGTTGGTCCGCGCCTTGTATTCAACGAGCTTAGAGCTGGCTGGGCCGGCTCCAGATGCTTGCCGTTTGATAGTAAAGTCTCTGAAGGAATGTTGTCGGAAGGTAGTGAGTCGATCGAGAGGAATCGCTACTGTTGTTATCAGCTGAACCTGACGGCGCCTTTGGCATGTATGATGTGGCATCAGCAGTGTGGGCCTCCTCGGTATCCGGTGGCGAGAGAGGCCATGTTGGAGGGAGAGGCCTTTCAATGCGACTTCAATGCAGTCGTTGAATCTGCCACGGCACCTTCTGTGAAGACCCTGTGTCTGTTCCACGCAGCGTTGGTAGGAAGCAGTCTTTCGGCGGAGGAGCGGTACACTCTTATACGGAAACTAGCCGAGAAACATGGAGGACAGTAGGCTAGATGTGAAGGGAAGCCTTCCTTGTGATAGCTGCTGCTCAGGCCTGATATCAAGTGCCGAGTACTTGCTATGATGCCTGCAGTAGGGGATAGTAACCTTATCCGCTTGGCCATCAATGAGGTCCTATCTTGGCCCGATGCCAGGAAGGGTCGGAGAGAGCTGCTCGACTTCTTACAAGCACACCTTTCCTCGATGCTGGCTATGGGCAGCAACAGCACTACGTAAACACTTGTATATTTACTCCTATCATTCGTCGTTGTAGCATTTCGTACATTAATAGAAGTACTAGTACCGGCTACCTTGTCACGTGGCGTTGTGGCTGGGTTCAATGGGTTGTGGTTCGCCTCGTTATTATATGCTCAGTATGGCCCCTGTTTTAAACAATGTCATCTGAGCGCCGAAGTCAACGTACCTCCAGCGCTACCAACTCCTTTAGGTAGGGCTAGCCTCTGTAGGGACGGCATCCCACGTGTTTTTCTGTAGAGCATTTGATGACGATGACGATGAAGCTTTCGAGGCGATGTTGAGAGCTGGAGATCCAGGTGGGACTACTGTGGAAGAATTCTCTATTATGGCGAGTGCAGTTGATTTGAGATAGAGAGCTCGATACTGCTGCATTGCTATGCGGTGCTTGGTACACCGGACAACGTTGAATACTTTTCAGGAGCGGATGAGGAGGACACACCGCTTGACCCTTCTGAGATCCCCACGGTTGTCCATCCTTCTGTAGAACAGATCGTCTATAGACGCCCAGTCATACCTGATGACGAGCCTGAGCCGGGTAGGAGGTCCCGGGTTCGATCCCGGGTGAAAGTTTTTCATGTTGTAGGTGAGGACTTCCGGTATATGTGTAAATTGAAGGGCCAGAGCTACTTGCATCTAGTGTCGTTGAAAGAGTCAGAACTTAACGAGCATCGAGGTATGGTCAAAGGAATCTACGGGTAGCTCGCTGTAGCATCATCTCAAGGTACTAAGCAGAAGCTTGCCAACTTCAAGCGTCAATTGGAGAAGCGTGGTTCCGTTACAGGAGCTACACCGCCAGAAACAGACGATGATAGTGATGCGGGAACGTAGGTGTCTTCACGCTAGTCGTATCGGCGTTGAGTAGTGGCTATCAGGCATCACTACAACCCTCATTACGATGTGAGGTATCTCGAGGTTGAGCGCGTTATTGACACTACTGATCTTTTCGCGGCTGTTTATCCTGCTAGAGCTGCAGCACTTGAGAGGACGTCGTGGCAAGCGTAAGTCGTTCAAGCTCTTTTCATATTACTCGTCATGTTTTTTAACTGGCTGTAGATACTGCCTGAAGATAGTAGCATCCTTGATGTGTCTGGACATAAGAGGAGTGAAGTATGCTGATTGGTTCCTACGACCGATAGACCCGGACCGGCATGGCTTGGTGAGTTCCTATGTTGTCTTATATCGCACCTATTGTGGCTGTTCGTTCAGCCCGACTACTACCAGCTCGTCGCTGAGCCTATGGACTTGACAACAATACAAGTGAAGCTTTATCTGAATGCATACAGTGGACCTCAGGATTTTTGGGCGGACGTAAGATGAGAGCATTAGGTGCTTAAAGTAGGGTGGGGCGGGAGCAGGTACAAAAGATCGCCAACAACTGTCAATACTATAACGCGCCTGACTCGGACGCCTGTATAGAGATGGGCATGCTTAAGGCGCTCTTCGACAAACTGTGAGTATACTGCTTCGGTATATCTCACTACTCGACTGTGGATCAGGTATCGAGAATGGGCGGCCTTGTCTAGACAGCCGGGTGGAGTTGAGGGCAAGAAGGTGAGTACTCAGTGGTGTAGTTTCCTAGGGTCAGTAACAGTGTTGATGGCAGGCCGAGCTGGAAGCAGGAGGACATAATGGGAAGGGGATATCCACAGTAGAGTCTATCTCGTGGCTGTGATGGATCAGCTCAGCTCACTAGATACCTCGCAATTTGAACTGGCATTGGAGTGATGGTGTACAGCCCGACGCTGAGGAGGTTTTGAAGGACTTTACCTTCGAGAGGTTATTGAATCTAGATGGACCCTGTCGGATGTACTACTACCGATGAGCGGGTGGGCGTGTTTATGTTGGGAGTATGAGGTACTGCGTGAAATGGCGAGGGTTGGGGTACGATGAAGCTACGTGGGAGCTCGAAGAAGACTTGCAGACTAAGCAAGCACGAGCTGCAATAACCAATTTTCATAAGTTTTCGAGGGTGCCGGATTATGTTCAGAATCCCCAGGCTGGACCAGGTGAGTTGCATGTTCATACCACACCTTTGGGGATTCGCGGCATCTCGCAGCTGCTACTATGGAGACGGTGACTCCTCAACTGGTGAGGGAGATGGAGATATGGACCCGAGCAGCTGCTGATAATCTGGTGTTTGAGGGCGCTGGTCATGAGGTGCACTTCAGAGAGATGCCTCCTCAGCTGATTGAACGCCTTCCGGCTTTGTCAAGGTGAACCGCAGCCCGTATTTGCTAGCTCGGCCAGATGCTGCTCATGATGGTAGGTATATATGGGCCAGGAACTCGAGCTCCATTGAAGGCGTTGAAGCCGGGCAGCACCATCTCAAGCGTAGGGACTTGTCCTGCAGGGAAAGCAATGGTGTTGGACATGTGGCAGGTTGGAGCATCAGAAAAACTGAAGAGCGTTGCAAGCGGAGAAGAGGAGGGCTGCAGAAGTTCAAGTGGAAACGATCAAGAATATGGTCTTGCTCGGATAGCGTACTTCCATTGTAGTGGCTTTGATCTTGTCGAACGCCGGTGTTGCCTTAGGTGGCCGGTGTTGCTCAATCAACTGGCGAATAATAGGCAGCATTTAGCTAGTGTTATTCATTCATTCAGAAATAGACAAGACGTGAGTAGAGAGAATTGACGGAGGGAGGGATTGAACCCGGGACCTCGATCGTCTCGTTGTTGTTGTCGTGTACCGGCTTATGGTCTCAGAACCGTGTTACGGCGATCCCTCTACATTTTGCTGCCGACACTCTCCTTCACGTGTTTGGCCCCCAGAATATGGTGGACATCATTTTACGCTGGAGGCATCTCCTTTATCGCTGCCATCGCTACACGGAGATACCTGCAATACGCAAGCAGGAGGTAGAGGGAGAAGAGGAGAAACCGGTTGGTGCTGTCGTGGAGGCTCAAAGGGACGATCAAGGAGATGCTGCTTCTAGTGGACAGGAGAGGAGCGCTGAGGAAGGGGACGAAACTGCGGTCAATACAACGGAGGAGGAATCAAAGGCTGAAGGAGTGAAGACGGGAGAGAGTGTCGATTCTGAAGCGAGGAAGGAAGATGGTGGGGCTGGTAACGAGGAGAAGGAGAAGGACAACTCGAAACTGGTAAAGGAGGAGAATGCGCCTTTGGTGGAGGCGGCTGATCCACAGGGAGATGGGGGGGAGAAGGGGAAGGAGCAGTCAGAGAGTAGCGAGGAAGTGGGTGTTACTGAGGCTGCAGTGATGGAGAAAACTGCCAAGACTGAGGAGAGCTCGTCTCTCGAGACTCCTGATTCTATGCCGAGCATGACCAGCAGCGAGACTAGGAAGGAATCTCCGAGTAGTGAGGAAGAGAGTGAAGAGGTGGTCGTGAAGAAGGAGGGTAGTCAACATAGAGAGAGCGAAAGTAAAGTGGAGGAAGAGGAAGAGGTGAGTTGTCGGAATTATGGTATTCAACTGTTTCATTAATTCTACTGTGCTTGTAGACTGAGGAGCCTCCTGGAGTAGCAACGATGATAGCACAGTCCATGATAGCTCAGAGGTTCAGCGACTATAAAGCACCCCCGCCAATGGACCCTGCTGCTGACGGGTCGTCTGGGAGGAAGTGGGCTCGCTGACGATCACAGAGTGTGCAGGAAGTTCATCATCTTAGGTATGTTGCGCCTCCTAAGTTCAGAGGAGGGCAGAGGTTATTCCCATACCAATTGGAGGGGTTGAACTGGCTGATAGAATGCTGGGAGCAAGGAAGGAATCCGATACTAGCCGACGAGATGGGTGAGAGGGGCTGCAGTCTATGAGGGTAGATAGGAGGTGATGATGTCTTGTTACAGGTTTGGGCAAGACTATTACTACTATAGCCTTTCTGAATTACCTTTTCACGGTAGAAAGAGTGAAAGGGCCCTTCCTTGTGGTGGCGCCTCTGTCGACTCTGGGGCATTGGAAGAAGGTGGCGGACCAGTGGACGGACATGAACTGTTTATAGTGAGTAGTCGTGTCGTGTTTTCCCCCTAGGGAAGATTTGCATATGTGTTGATGACGAAATGAAAACTCTGGAGAAATTCCCATTGGTTTCTGTGCACTTGTAGCGGAATTTGTATGTAAAATTGTATATATTAAAGTTTCATCCGTTTTATGTGGAGTGGCGGAATACTCTGTGAAAAGAAATCCGATATTCGCGGTGGTATGCAGTAGCCGTGAAATATACTTCTCACCAGTGTTCTTCATATCGCCGTCGTGAACTCCATTGGTGGGAAAACTCCTGTTCTCAGCGAGCAAATATCCTAATACTACGACCTACGAGTGATTATGCGCGGCGCCTCCTCAATGTCCCTGTCCGTCTTCCTTCTCAGTTACCACGATGAGGGCGGCAGGGAAGGACGGTCGGAACTCCGGGATTCTGAATTCTACCACTTCGCGTGAGTTGTGATGATACGGGGTATAATAGCGAACAGCGATATTCCTCAGCCTCGACTATGATGTGCTCAACGGCAAGAGGTATCCAGAGCAGCCCGATCCGTGCCCACTGAGGAAGAGCACATACTTCAAGTTCAACATTCTTTTAACAAGTTATGAGCTCATTATGACGGTGAGAGCGCCGCTTACATACCGCACCTCCGCTACTTCTGTTGTTGGCAGGACGAAGAGTATCTTGCGCCTATTCCATGGCAGTATGTGGTTATAGATGAGGCTCATAGACTCCGTAATAGAGAAGCTAAGACTCTCCAGGTTATGGAGTCCTTATCGTGCCGGTAGGGTACTGTGCTAGCGTGGGGCTCGGATGGGAAATGTTGTCGATACACATGTCGTTGTGAATGCTGTAGTATATGTCACTGTAATCACTGACTCGGTATGTAATAGTTGGTTGGTATCCTCGAGTGGAAGCCGATTCAGCATCATCAGCTTTCTACTACTTGTTTTTTGGGTGGAACAGTTTGAGTAGTTCTAGTTTTTCGAGAAATGCTATGATGATATCGCCGATGCTCATCCTCAGTGTGTCTTCTCGTATCAGGTATACCATGTTATTGTCTGGCACGCCACTTCAGAATAATATCGGGGAACTTTGGGCCCTACTGCATTTTATAGAGCCTGTCAAGTTCTGTAGCAAGGAGGCATTTGAGCAGGAGTTCGGCGAGTTGAAGACGGAGAAGCAGGTAATCTATGGTGCTTGTTTTCAAGCACTTCCGAGCTCATAGTGTCAGCGGTAAAAATAGTGACAATAGCAGTAGTCGGGTTTTCAGGCGAGGCTTTCCTGTTGAACCGGAGCGTAGCTGTGTGTGATGATGCTATCCTTGTTAATGGTGTCAGGTTGAGAGCTTACATAGACTGCTGCGGCCTCATCTACTGCGGCGGCTAAAGGAAGAAGTGGCGGATGAGTTGCCCGATTTAGAGGAGACTATCATTGACGTGGAGCTCACGAAGTTACAGAAGGCCTATTACAGGGCTATATTCGAACGGAACAAGTGATAGAGTTGTTGTTGTGTATTTTGGAATATGGTGAGTGTGTAGAACGTATCTCTCGGGAGCACAGAAGAGTGGCGGGCCGAGCCTGATCAACCTGGAGGTCCAACTTCGGAAATGCTGCAATCATCCCTTTACTATTGATGGTGTGGAGGAGCGAGAGTTGGCCATGTGTCAGAGTAAGGGCAGGGGGCCTCTTTCGGTGCTGACTTCTGCTTCCTGCTATTCTAGACAAGGACCAGGAGTTCAATCGAATGATAATGGCGTCGGGGAAGATGGTGTTGTTGGACAAGCTGTTGCCGAAGCTGCATGCAGAGGGCCATAAAGTGCTGCTCTTCTCGCAGTTTCTCAGCATGCTTGACCTCATACAGAGATATGCCCTTTATCGAGGATACAGTGTCGAGAGGTGGGGCTCTTTTGCTGGGCTTGGGTGGTAGTGGTGAATGCTAGGTTGGACGGTTCGGCGACTGCGAAGGCAAGGGAGGAGGCGATCGATCGCTTCAATACTCCCGAATCAAGCGCTTTCCTTTTCCTGCTCTCTACTAGAGCTGGTGAGCAGCCGTGCCTTCCCATCTTTCTGTTAAGGTATTGGTTTGCCTCAGGTGGTATTGGAATTAACCTTACCGCAGCCGATGTTGTGATTATATTTGATTCCGACTGGAATCCTCAAATGGATATACAGGTAGACCCTTTACGTATACACGGGGGTCTGAAAAAACGTTGGCGTATGTCAGGCAACAGCTCGAGCCCATAGGATAGGGCAGACGAAGGATGTGAAGGTGTATCGGCTGGTCACTAATAGGACCTACGAAGCGCAGATGTTTGAACGAGCTAGTCAGAAACTTGGAATCAACGAAGCGGTGGGTTGATGTGGTCTCATATAGTGAAAGTTGTGGGGAGTTGGACAGGCGTAAGTCGCTGTATTATAGAATCACTGAAAATGATTTTGAGTTTTTGAGAAAATCTGAAGTCGGAGAAAGAGGCTCGTACGTATACACAGTGATACTAGGGTGACTGATATGAAGTGGTTGTTGTCTAATGCACGATGAGTAGCATGTACGGTAGGGAGAGGAGCCACTGTTGTCGCCAGTCTTGATATTGGTAATGTGGGAATCAGGTCTTCCAGCGTGGAGCATTCGATGGCGAAGGCAAGAAGAAAGGGCACGGAGCAAGCGGCCTGTCGAAGGAAGAGATAGAGGAGTTGCTGAAAAAGGGTAGGGAAGGAGTAATTAATGGATCTCATACCACACCTCTGCTTATTCGCAGGGGCTTACTATCTCCTCGAGAATAACGAGGAGTCGAAGCAGTTCGAGCAATCTAATATAGAGGATATCCTTTCGAAGAAGTCTCGTTTAGTGAAGTAATCGTGTCGGGGTCGGTCCTTATAGAAGAGCGTATGGCTCAGATACACTCGAGCCTCCGGTGGTGGCACTTTCTCCAAGACCTCCTTTGCCGTCACAGGTAGCGCTGAAATCGATCTGGACGACCCTGACTTCTGGTCTAAGATGTTGGGAGAAGAGGCAGCTGGACAAAGTGAGTTACTGTTGTCGGGCTAGGGGTGGGATTGTTGGGATGATGCGTTTTCACTATAGATTCGGTGGCTATATTGGCACAGAAGCTCCACGATGAGACGGCCGTCGCCTCGCCAGAGGCAAAGGCTCAGTTCATGAAGGAGATGGAGACGCAAGTTGAGGGGTATGGTGCGATGACTGATCCCGAGCAACGGGAGAAGGTAGCAAGAGTGTAGGGTATGGGGCGATGAGAGGTGGTATTTGGTGTAGGTGGTCCAGTGTTTGGTGATGATGGCTAATATGAGAGGCTTCACGAAGGCGGAGCATAGGGAGATATCCGCGTGGTTGGTGAAGACTACAGCGGCTGAGGATGCGATCAAAGAGAGTCAGCCCAAGCCGGGACTTTTTGGTAGGGCTATTGACTCACTATCGCTTATCGGTGGATTCATGATGGGTTAATGTAGATACTCCTATTGATTCAGCCTCTGTGAGTGTTGCTGATAGTGACCAGGGAGGTGGAGGTGGTGGTCGGAGACTCCGCAGAACGCATTCTAGAATAGAGGGTGCCGGGGCTTACATTGAGGAGCCCGTGGGGAAGAGTGGGAGCAATTTATAGCTGTGGTATGGGTGAGTGCTGTCTATGGTAGGTATCACACCGGCATCTTCGGTGACTCGGAAGCGTCGGAAGCGGCGGACTCCAAAGTCGACCACGTCGCAGGCAGAGAGTGCAGGGGCTGTTGAACAGAAGGATGGTGCTGAACCTAGTAACACGGCTGGATTTGACTATGACAAATTTCGAGCTGATATATGAAATGGTTATTCGAACCAACATGAAGTGATTAATGGTTGAATAACGTTGTTTGTATTTTAGCTCCAAAAAAGAGGCGAAAATCAACGAAGTCGAAGACGCCCAAATCGGGAGAGAAGAAAAATTCCAGAAAGTCGAGGAAGAGCAGCAGTAGCAGTACGAAGGGAAAGCGGCGACATAAGCTGGGAGAGTCTGAGGGTGATGATGACGATGAAGAGGAGGAGGATGATCCCAATGATGCTGACTATGTGCCTGTCGCCTTCGAGCCCCCTATTGTAGGAGCAGACGGGTCCGAATGATGACATAAGCTTTCGTTATGATGGCTAATGAGAGAAGTGAATCGGGGCCTGTGCATTATACTCATCATTGAAGATGAAGTATTACGTTCAATTTCATCCTGGGGTAAGGTGCAGTGTTTTGGGAGTTGCGATTGGAGCGGTAGAACCGTGTATGGATTTTACGTGCATTTAGGTCAAATATGTGAGAACTGCTTAGAGTAGGTCGGCCGCCGCCGCGATGGGATTAGATGTTGTTGTGGTATTGTCGATGAATAGTGTTTTTCATTGGCTACAATGGGTGGTAAAGACTACTATGCGATACTGGGCGTGAGTCGCGACGCCAGCCAAGACGAGCTCAAAAAGGCCTATAGGAAGAAGGCTATACGGTGGCATCCTGATAAGAATCCTGATAACTTGGAGGAAGCCAATGAGAAGTTCAAAGATATCAGCGAGGCCTATGAGGTCCTCTCGGATTCTCAAAAGCGTGCAGCGTAATGTCTGGCGGATCATCGGCTAGGTTTAAGCAGGGAAAAGCATGCTCCACCTTTACGTAGGTATGACCAGTATGGATCAGATGGACCGCAGATGCAAGCAGGCGGAGGACCTGGCGGCTTTGGTGGTCAACATATAGACCCAAATGACCTCTTCCGAGCGTAGGCTTATTGATACCGTAACTCGGTGAATTACAACGTGATAGGTTCTTCGGAGGAGCCGACATGGAAGATATATTCGGAGGTCGAGTAAGAGGAGGCATGGGAGGACCAATGGGGGGAGGGGTAATAGGGTCACGACTCGTCCATTGGCCGCATATGAGGGTGGTGGAAGGTTCACTACACGAGTTTTGGTCCGGGCGGTATGGCGTTCCAATTCGGAGGGCCCGGCATGGGCGGCTTCGGCGGTCCTGGTTTCGGGCGCCGACCGCAACAGCCTGCAGTAGTGCCTATTGATGTGAGCTTAGAGGAGATCTATCAAGGGACGAATCGACGGGAGACGGTAAGATGGGTTATCAAGGAGCTGCGGGGGAGGTCCTCAGCTTGCTGCAGGTGAATGGCCATACAGCGGAGATTAGAATCCCTAAGGGATGCCATGATGGGAAGAAGCTTAGGTAGTGAAGGAAGAGTGGTATGGCCGACGACAAGGCGTCGCACATTTGTCTGTCAGTTTTGGCTCCACCTCCTCGAGCAACGATGTCTCTTACGTAGTTGTACGTGAGAAGCCTCACGACGTCTTCGTGAGATCAGGAGATGCCGATCTTGTCACATATGCAGTCCTGACTTTCATGGAATGGGTACTACATGCAGTGCTTATGGTATGTGGAGCTCTCTGGTCAGTTGGTGACGGGTCGATCTGGGTACAGAATAAGAGGCTTGGACAATAAGGAGATAACGGTGAGAGCTCCTACGCTATGGGATGGACAGATTCGGATTGAAGGAAAGGTGATAGTGAGGCCACGAGGGAATTGGAATTGTCGTTGGTGTAGCGTGGGCATGCAGTGTGCTTAGAAGCCATCTAATGTGTCTTATAGGGAGGTGGGGTGGGCTCTGTGTGTTCCTGTCAGCTTCGCATAGGGTATCGCTCAGTGATGAATTAAATTATGCTAACTCGAAGTCAAAGTATGTATTTGTAGTATTTGCATCGCAGTGGGAGTAGTCCTAGGGGAGGTAGCACTACTTGTGTGTGTTGAGCAGGGTATGCCTGTTGAGGCGGTGCCGGGCCAATATGGTGACCTCTACGTACGCAGCACTCCAATGAGTCCGGAAACTTGGGAGCAGATGAAGCAACTGTTTAGGATGGTAATAGGGGGGGTATTGTCTAGTGAGAAGTTGTCGATGATCAGGTTGGGGGTCTGTTCCTGGTCCTCTTGGTAATGTCCAACCCATCGTGGCTGTTCCTCATTCTAATGCTGAGGCCACTCTTTGGTCAATAAGGTGGAAGAGGCCATGCCTGGATGACGATAGTTCCTATAGTGTGATATCATGCACCGACCGTATTCAGTGCTTCGCTCCGCCTGTTTTGTGTATTATCTTTTTGTTTTTCTCCGTTACAGCAGACTTCTGTAGAGGGCCGTCGTGATGGTCCGGAAGGGTCTCCCTCTGTGATTGCTGTTGTCGAATACACACCTTACAGTTCCGCCCCACTGTACTGCTGGTCATCAACGTCATCGATGTGACTGATACTAGTTATGCTTTCTGTTCTATTACCCCCAAGTGTTGGTGTAGTGTTGTAGTAGTGAATATTGGTAAGTTTCACTTTATTCATGGCCATTGCTACTCATTGGTCTAGGCTAGCATGTAGGAATCTGTTGGTCGGATGCACTTATCGGTGTGCTTCCTCGAGAGCAGCAACAGCAGCAGCACACAACGGAGGTAGGATAAGGCACGCTGGTAGTAGTAGCTGTACCGGAGGCTTTGTATAGACGGTCGAGGGCGTAGGGCGACTCAGATGGAGGAGGGGGAAGAGGCCGAACTTAATGATGATCTTGAGAATATGGAAGAGGTCCGACTGTGGTGCAGAGTAGCAGGTAGGACCAGTCCATAGGCTACTATCCTTATTCTGTTCTCACAAGTGGTTTACTACGCAGCTTGTTGCTGGACTTTGTATCGATGATCATGCCATATAGGTTCTGAGGGGTCACCAGATGGTGTCGTGAAGAGTGCGGAGGAAAGCCCTTCCACGGGGGTAGGGGAGGCTGAGGAGGACTTCATCGAGAATGATAGGGGTCTCAGAGAAATGATGAAGTTGAATCCGAAAAAGGAAACATGGCTGGCCTACACGGCCCGTAGGTTTGTGAGATGTTATTGACCACATCGGGAAGGTCATTCGGATCAGCTGAGACGAGCATGTCTAATACAAGGCGATGGAGGAGGTTTATGAAGAACTCGGTGATAGAGCAGACCCAGTTAGTGGAGGCTGGGAGGTAGCAGCGCGGGTCTCGATGACGATACGGGTCGTTCATTAGGTATGGTTCTCGATGGCATGAAGGAAAGGATTGGCTTGATAAGGCCAAGAAGGCTGAGCGGAGGCCTCGAGTGATACCGGGATGAATCTCCATGGCTGATCACCGTCATCGACCTCAGATACGTGTTCGGGTTCTGGATGTCGATGGGTTGCCGATGGAAGAGATGCACGAGTGAGATGAGGTCGTGAAAAAATTAGATGATTTCCTTCTGTAGGTTTTTCATGTTTGCGTTGGTCCGTCGATTCCCGGCCGAGAAGTGTTTGAAGGTTGCTAGCAGGTTGGCAACTTTCAGGGACAAAGCATCGGCGTCTGTGAGCTCAGTCACATTTCTTCTGAGGAGCAGACATTTCTTTTCAGAGCTACAACAAGCTGATGATCGATATGGCTGAGCTCTTCGGTTCAATCTACGGCCCAGAACTTTGTGCTTTATTCGATCGGTAATGCTTGTCTATATTTCTATCACTACTTCCCCACAGATGCTATAATACGATATCAGTTCCCTACATGCTGGACTACATAAGGAAGTATGGCCAATTCTCGAAGGAGTATATTGCGAGGGAGGTATCAAATGGTCTGCACTCGAGCAATTGTGGTGTATGCTACTGCTGGACGGATAGTGAGCTGCATGAGAAAACGCGGGGTCAAATCTTGAGTCCGGGATTTCACGCTGCGGACTAGATCGTTGTCGTAGTCATGGTCGAGGGATCTGAGTGCCTGAGCTCTTTAAGAGGCTCGGAATCGCGTCGGCAAAGGTCACGAATTCTCGTGCGTGCATGATTCATGGGGGCTCCCTTGTAGGGAGTAGGGTGGTTCTATATCACCTCGTATGTGGGTAGGTCACGGAGTCGATGAACCCCCCTGTATTCGACTTCGTACGGTATCAACATAGAGGAGGGCTGCGGTAGGGTTCCTTGACTGATCGTAGCGATAGTGCCCCTTCCCAGGCCTCTCCCACCAGTAGTGAGTAAGCCTTATGAGCTTAATACATATGCACGTCTATTACCCCCCTCCAGTGTGAAGCGGTAGGCTGTTACTGAACAAGGAGTGCCGTAGATTGGATATTAGGTGGATGTATCAGCATCTCCTCCATCATGGGCGTATCATGCTGCACCGTAAGTCGCCTAAGGCAGCGGACATGGACCCAGTTTTAATGGAAAGAGATGCGGCGGCACGTAAGAGTGCTCGACATGAGGACTAGATTGCGATGCTTTCCTCATAGGTAGCAGCGAACGCTTGGCACGATCGATGAGCAGTCGACCAGCGGAAATGCTGTTGAACCAGGTTGGGTCATAGTGTATGGAGGCTTAGTCCAGATCGATCGTCTCAGACACGTAGGCGAGCAGAACATGGGCTGGAGTTGCCGAGGGAGAACGATACGGAGGAGGACGGCGACGTGGTTAAGTGGAACATAGCGTCTACGTCAAAGCAGGGCAGCGGGAACGGCAGCGCTGAGGAGGGTGGCCAAGGTCGGTTGGATTCCCAAGTTTGACTTGAGATCTGTCTTTAACAGAATGGTCGATCGAGTCGGAGGAGGAGCATCAGGAGGCGGTCGCTATGGGAGGCAAGCCGAAAGACACTTCAACCCTAATGCAGTTCACGAGAGTTCATGAGTTCAAGTCACGTCTAGCTGAGGATGACAATTCAGCTTTAGTGCCTGTCGAGGAGCCAGCTGATGAAGGGGTGAGAATGGCTCAAATCCGAGTGTGTGTTTGCCTCTCATCCAATCGTCAGATAATCCCTCTACCTGAGATGGACCAAGGGAACTCATACTCCGAGGAGAGCCGCGAGGAGCGTTTCTGGTTGCGGAAGATCGTCTCCTTCTTCCGGCATAATCGACGGTATGTTGTCGAAGATCTTTAATGGCTGAGTACACCTGTTCTTCAGATGCTACCGATATATGCCGAGTAGAGGATGGACCCAGGTGGTCGACCCTCGGGGTCCGAGGAGGTGGGGGAGGGCTGCCTGTTGATGTTAGAATCATCATCATAGTTACGGTTTACCTCGGAAGTATCGATCCCACATAGTGCAAAGGTTGAAGTTGAAGAAGGTTGCTAAGATACGAACATGGCATCGTCTCAAAGCGAGCCTTCGTGGTGTTGCACGAACAAGACTCGGCTAATCATGCGTTTCGATGAGAAAGTTTCCGATGATTCAACATCGGAGTTGAGTTGCAGTGAAGTTGATCACCATAGCCGAGTCTCGTCACCAATCACCAATCGTTAAGCGATAATTAGTTATAGCGAGCGAGGTTGTTGCTGAGGTAACTGTTAGCTTGGTAACGTCCTCGGTCATATGAAGCGAAGGGAGGCATTCATCACAACGTACTTTTCGACATTGTGCAATTGAGGTAAACCTACCGTTGTAGGCTTCAAGCCTATAACGTATGCGCAGAACTGGATGAAGGGCCCTTCCACTCGATACAGTCTGATACTTAATATATTCCAGAAGTATTCGAGTATGCGAACTTCAATGAAAAATCGGAATACGTAGCGTAAACGTGACAAAAGGCCTTCACTAATGGCAAGATATTACAACCACTATCAAAGATATGACGATGACCGTTCTCGGCTCCTTACACAAAATAACAAGTGAGTATATGAAGTTCATAGTTGTCCACACGACGACTAAGCCTGAGATGGCACTGCTTGCGCGAAATGCGTGCAACGTTATTCTTGGGAAGCTGACGCAGTTTCCTGGAATTGATGTCCTTGATCTATAAATTGATGTTTATATTTGCTTTACTCGCCAAATTGATTTCTGAATGAAATAGAACACTACACTGACCATGATCACGATCTAGCATTGAACATCATCAGTTCTGCCTTGCGTTTCATTAATAAGTAATCAACATTCAGCATTCGTGCGCTTTGATTACGCCGGTCTGCCGGAGAGGCGCTCTCAGAGAGAATGTTGCATCGATTGGTCGCTTGCCATGAACGATTGGACGAGTGAATGTCATACGTAGCGGCCGAGCCACAGGCAGAGTCCACAGACCGTGAACGAGCGTGCCTTGTTGAATGGTAGCTTGCGCCGCGATAAGAGGGTATCGAGGAGGCATGTAATGATGCTGTGCTTCTAGTTGACAGGGATTGCCCAGTCCAATGAGCATCACGCTCAGTGGTAGCGTAACTCGTGAATCGACTTCCACCAGTTCCCGGCCCTCCATCATAGTCTATTAGAGGCGGAGTTGATTGACAATCATCTTCGCAGAGTACTCGGTACAATTCATGAACATCCTGGAGTCTCAAATGATTCGGGTGGATGATGAGGACAGTCTACCTGCTTCAACTGCTCTTTGACGGCTTCGGGCGACAAGATCTGATCTATCCGGTGCATGATCCGGTCCACGATCGGATCAGCGCTGAGATCTCGATGCGAACGCGTCCTCGGTAGTTGCCTGGTCCTGAGATCTGCGATTTTCTCCTGAATACTCCTGGTATCTCGAGCGAGCCACCTTCCACTCTGGTCGTACTTGAAGTCTCTTTATATCCTTATCCTGGTCTTCTTTTGAGCGTTGCAACTGCAAAACCATCTGGTCACGATCATCCAAGCGAGTGGTAAGGGCTAGCATGATATCTCGTTGCTTCACCAGGAGTGTCTTATACCTGACACTCTATCCATTTTAGACCGAAACCATGGTGACCTGTCGAGTTGAAGTTTGTCTTTTTCCAAGGCTTCACGTTCTCTCTCCAAAGCCTCCTCGGTATGCCGAAGCTGCATCACATACTGCCCGTCACCCTCATCCAACGTTCTATCCCGGAAGCGGTCGGTCAGGTCCTCACTCGAAAGCTCTTCTTCTCCAAACTCCCTGTCGATCACTATCCCGGTTGGATCCCCTTGGTCATTCCATCAGATCCTTACCAAGTAGTGTCTTGTAGCCGGCGGTAGACTCTATCACGGTCTTGATGAGCCTTGACCTGATTTCACCTTCCACGTCAACTTCCGAATCATTCGGTACTCTATCTGGTTGTCTGTCGCTCATATCAATGGTTAACTTTTGAGCGAGCTGACTGCGCAACTTCTGGATCTCTATCTCGTATCTATGCTGAAGTACTCAAACAGCTGATTTGCTCGGGGTTACTTGCGTAGACGAGCTTCCTGCTCTGATACATATTCATTCAGCACCGGTGTGTTCCGGACACTCCTTGCCCTATTGGCGAACTTGAGTGTCGATAGAGACTCTCCAAAAGCTTCAGCCTGTCAAGGGGAGTAGTCTTTCCAATGCTTATATCGAGTCGTAACCCATGGCATGAGTTAACGATGAAGAGAACTTGGCAGTATCACAAGGGTCGAAGGTGAAGCACTCACAGTGACCCACCGCTGGTGAAATCATCGCAATCATCACAGTTATACAGTTGCCACCAAGGGAGTCCTCCAGTAGGCGCGTTAGCTTGGAATCACGATAAGGTATATGACTCCGACCGCCACCACCGACTGCCGTGGTCTCTGCTGCGGGGAAGTGGGGAAAGCAATAGAGTCTTGGCCCACCCTGGCTGGCCTCTGTAAGGGCCGCGATCACATTCCCTAATGCAGATAATGACTGGTTGATCTTTTTCGACTCTTCTAGACGTGTTCCTGTAGCTCCTGGGGTCAGATGGTAGCTCCAACAAGGCATGGGGTGGTAGTCTACCCGTCAGCCGCACTCGCTCGCTGCCAGCTAGATCTACCAAGTTCAGCTTTCCCACCTGCCACTCGAGTGACGGCGTGGGAGGAGAATAGTACTCACTCTCGTAGTAGAGTCCTCGTCGTTGCACATCTCGACAGTCATCATGAAGACTGCATGTGATCGTGATGAAGCATCATTCAGTTTGGTCTGACTACAGGACTGTACGGGACCAGCATATAGGCACCCACAGTGGCGATAGCTCTAGAGGCATTTCCCCGCCGCATTAGATCGTAAACCTCCCCGGGCTCTCGGACAACATACTCGCTCAAGCCGTCCACGTATCTGTCGCATCGCCTGTTCCAATTTTTCTACAGATTAAACGGTCACCGTACACTCCTCGTCGGGTATCATGACGAATATTCAAGTTTGATGATGGGGGATTAACGACGGTCGGCAATAGGTCGGATACAGTCTCATTATAGATCTGTAGGTAGGAAGCTCGCACTGTGAATGTGAGGTGGTTGTGACAAGCAATGTATCTAAGACGTTCTTATTGCGAACTGCCTCAGGTTCTTGTTCACTCAAATATCTCTGCCATGCTTCGAGGTATGATTCCCCTCTGAACATCGTTGTAATAGTCAGTTATGAAGCCCTCCATTGTATGAGTCTTCCCTGTGCCTGTCTGGCCATAGGCCAATATTGTAGCGTTAAACCTGTCAATTTGCAGTGTGGTAGTAACCACGTAGAGGCCTTCCTACCCTTGCAGAACACTGCGTACTGCTTCCCTAGCTGTTCGTTCATACACTTCTGGCTGAGTGAAGTTCTCATCATACCTAGGCAAACTTGCTACGACTTCAACTGGACAGAGATTCTCGTAAGGATCCCTCGCGTTTATGCGCTTACACGGTATCGAATGTAAAGACGTGATTCGCCAGGATCTGATGATGATTCCCATTGCTGTTTTCGATGCTCCTAGAGGCCCTGTTGTTTTGCGAGGGAGACGAGTCGCCACTGGGAACCGACATAGCACAGACAACCTGAGCTCGCTCTGGGGCTGTTCACTATATAGCGCAGTCTCGAACAGGATGAATTGGTAACATAAGTATTGCTTACTTCACTGAGAGTAAGCTGTGGGCCGTTTATGGATACCACATGACAGTAGTTAGGAGCTGTGAGTTCCCTTCTCAATGGTGGCCTAACTCTAATAGCTACCTGCTACGGCAGGCTCCATCATCATCCTCGTGTCTCATCTGAGCGTACTCACACCGAAGTCACCATTCGTCGGTTTCTCGACCTTTTTTTCTCGCATTGGAGGTTGAATAGCCATACTCAAGACGGCTATTCGAATTGACTGATGACTTTAACTCTACTACCAGTGCTGTAGCGATAAAGTGTTGAAACTAGCACAATTACACTACTCCGGGGGTGACAAAAATGGAGTCGGCCGGATACCATAAACGGAGAACCCGAAACCCAAAAGCATCAATACGTGGCTATCAATGGCTGCGAGGGATCGTACAGAACGACAAAGACGACACGAAGAATCTCGGTCGCCACTGGCAGCGTAGGAGCGGACTATTAGTCTTACAGTGTGCTTACACACTGGCCACGTTAGTCGTGCCAACACGAACGCTCCACAAAGATCATTCCCGACGGCTTGCTGTTGAATAGCGGGGCATACCACCTCCTTACAGAACTCGAGAATCCACAGACCTGCCTTAGCCGTGCCTTCATGCAATCCGAGACTCTAGCTTGCTCTCCATAGGAACTATCAAAATAAAATGCATCACCATTTATCCGCACAGTCACTGTGCCACAGTGCAGATAAAGTGGCAACCACCGTCAGAAATTAGCTGTAACACGTCCAAATCATTGTCAGGCACAGGGAGAAGCCCATAACCCCATAGCCATACTCGCACAGGACAGCTGTAAAGCACTGTCCACAATAGCAGAAGCACTTATGAAAGACCAGTGTCGATCCAGGTGAAGCTTCAGCGTTAACTACATAAACGATGATAGCAGTTATCGAGCAGGCTACACCCGATAAGACGTAAGTAGACAAGTCACCCTAACCGTTGGAGTAAGCTGAAGCTAAGATGCTGGCTTCGAGATCCCTGAACAGGATGAGGAATCGACCAAAGGATGGGCGAGTGCCTGAGACTACTATCCCCCACCCAACCTAATATTCGTTTTCGCTAATGAAGAAATAGCCATTTCTACTAGAACATTCGCATACATTCCTCAGGAGCTGTATGTCCCTCGCAGATGTCATCATAAGCTAAAAAGACTACTTCCACCCCACTACAAACTGGGCCGGTTTAACCGGCACAAAACACAAAAACAAGTGCTCGGTAATTGAAAAAATGATGCGTCTATACGAAGACTCCATCGCTTCATTACTATTGCGTTATTGACGCCCTCTAACCTGCCGCAAAGGACGAACGCTGAGCATGCAGTTGATGATAACCGCCTTAAGACGGCTAGCTACAGACATCTCGGAGCTCTGGTCGGGAGACGACCGATCTCCACTCTCACGACGGATCTTCATCGGACGGCTTCGAAGCAGCTCCTGCCGGGTTGGGCTGCCATACCTCTGGAGGAATATCGCGGGCGTTGTCAACTCCTTAGCTGCCTGTGTCTCCTCCCGGGAGACGGCCATTCACTACAAAGTTTGAACCAACTGAGCCCGACCCATGGATTCCAGTTATTAACTCGAGGATGTATTATGGAACGTTGCAATGTGACAAAGGCTGACTATAGTATATACCGGTCGAGGAACTTCCGATGGAAATCACTGCGGACTGCATCGTTGATGAACCTAAGCATTACCTCATGCTCCTTATCCTCTCAACTGTATCCAATCCCACCTCTTTTTCCCCTTAGGCTGGTTCCTAGACTGATTCTTGAATACAGTATCATCATCCCATCTCCGTTTCAATTGCATGCTACCTCCCGCTGATAGGAAACACATCCTACCTTCCACAACTACTAACCTTACCTTGTAACAGAGGGTTGCCAACAGCAATCTGCTGCCTCTCCTCTTCTTCCTCTTTGGCCTGCTCGATTGCCGCAGCCTTCGCCTCCTCGGCCGCCCTGCCAAGAGCATCAGAATCGACCATGTCCAGCCACCCATGCGCTCACCTTTCCGCACGTATCTTCGCGAGCTCCCTCATCAACTCAGCCTCTTCCTCATCTTCATCATCATCACTACCACTAGAGTCTGACAATGATCCACACGTGGATTACAGTATTTACAATTGAAGGCAATCCTCAAAGGCAGTCAGAGCCGCCTTCATTCAGATGCGCGAGGCTACTACTACTACTACTACCTCGATCTGCCTCGGATTCGGTGTCCGAACCTCCTCCACCAGCGTCGGGATCTTCATCACAGTCTTCAGGGAAGGCAGTATCCGGCGGGGGTTCTACCTCAAAGACACATATGAGGATACTTATGTGTGAGATACAAACACCCCACAACGAGACCCAACCTTACCTATAGCGCCTTTGGCCTGCTTCTCCTTCTTCTCCAACTCCCTTCGCAAGGCCGCCTTGTTTGATCCAGCATCCTTGGACTCACGGAACTTCAGCGTAAGGTGACCTACGCAGCACTGTCTACTTCTATCTATATGCGAGAGCTGCTATTACCGGGCTCATCCCGGGCCCTCCTGAAGATGGTGGGAATGGGCTGATTGCTCGAGTTGTTAGCACCCAGAGCATTATGGAAGGTGGGGCGATGGGCTGTGGTCATAAAGCAAACAACAACAACGACCAAGGCTCAGTAAAGTCCCGCTGCATCCTTCTCGATGAGACAACGCCAAAGCAACGATATTAGGGTACGATGAATGGTATTCAGAAACGTGATTGCAAGTATACTCCAGTTCAGACCAATATACCCATGCTCCCACCGACTGTCCACACCGCCATTTTTGTGATAGGAATAGGAATAGGCCTCCCTATTAGAAACGCGTTCACTCAGCCTAAACCACTTCTTCGGATGGATAATCACATAAATGAACCAAATCGCCACTACAAACGCCCGTAAGACCATCCATGAGGCGATCACTATTGCACGCCGATCGTTCAAGCACCTTCGTCGAAGTAGCTCATTCCCCCTAGAAACCCTCAGTTATCACCGCCGTACTGTCGGGAGGGGACAGGTATAGCCCCGTAGCTCCTCAGTCTTGCCCGATGGTTGAACTCCACGCTCCCTCAAGCATTCGTACAGCTGATAACCACATTTCTCTAATAGAACGACGAGTCTAGATAGCGCCCTCCATCGCGATAGTACCACGTCCACAACCTGTAGGAGCCCATACAAGGTTTGAATTTCAAACCTAATCGAGAAGGACTTGTTCTCCCACCTTTCGCGTTCTGAAGAGAGGCTCGCGCCGCGTTCGGGTTTCGAGGACCCTCCCCACTCCGCTATCACATTTGGCTGGCAAACTCCCCTTTACCGAGGCCATAATACACCCACGGTTCACAACTAATTCCAGAACGATGATGAGAGCAATTTGATACATTCTGGCCGTAGTACGGCCGCCGTACAAGCTTTATCATCATCGTCCTCCTCCACCCTCATCATTACCGCACCCAAACCAGGTTTATCATACTGAAGGCAAATGATGAAATGATGTTTCATATCGCTGAGTTGGACCATTGATAGACGAAAATACGGCAGAAATGGAGTCTGTCAGCAGTGCTGGCCCAGCACTTCCCCCTATATGTGGTTTTTCCGTATCGTGAATAACTCAGCGAATAGGTAGAGTATGGAAATGGTCAACTACTATTGAAAAGAGCACCCCGAGTGGTCCAAAATGGTACCCGGATTTGTCTGATATTCACAGGTGCTAAGAAGCCAAGTGCGATGGGCCTTTTCTCGACCACCCAGTACCCATAAACGATCAGATTGAAACGAATGAACGCTTACCGTACGTTACGTCCTCATTCCCTCATCTGTCTGCCCTCCTTTTTCCTATGTTTCCTCGAAGCCCCGCCATCGCCAATCCTAACGACGATGAGAGTATTTCCTGCACTTTCCGTGCATATTCATTGGTCGTCGTCGTTTCGCCATGTTGTGGTAAGCATCCATTCTTAGCCTTTGAGAGTTCTACTATACAACCCTATACTCGTTCGTGACGCCCCCTGGCGGACCTTTGTCATAGCTCAACTTCTCCACCATCTGCATTCCACACTCAGACATTGCGTTGGTCACTATAGATGGGCGAGTAACTCTCTAGACTCATAGGTAGACATATTGAAATGTTCATCACTCGCCTGACCAGAACAAAAGGGCAACTCGAGTCGATGAAGCTACTGCCGCACAGGGCCGTCCCGTGAGAAGATACTCTACGAGTCTTCTCGATCTGATACAGGTGTATGCTTCCTCCGCCTCATCTCTTTGGAAGTCCACCAGCCTGCAGAACTGAATACGCGTGCACTACACTGCTGCTAGAAGACTACTGCCAAAGGAACCGTGCTACTGTAGGGCTCACCGAAGAGTGCACTGTGGTGAAGTACTTGTGTCTTCCAGCGTTATGGAGATTTAGTGACAGTCTGTAAGGTGGCTGCTGCGATGAGGCGGTCCTTCAACGATGGAGGGTCTTTACCACCGAACTCCAAAGAGTTGGTAAGTCACGCAAGGCAGCCGATATTTTCTGAGGGCCACTACGACACAGCTGTATGTCTGGCAGGTGGAAGTGCTCGGCCCTTACCTGCCTATGGTTCCTCGAGATACGCATGGGGACATTGTTGTTGAGTCGAGTTGGAAGTCGGGGGCCCGAACTTCTCTCGTACTACCACAGGTGGAGTGGCTCCCGTCCGAATGCTCATGAGAGGCCTGCATGTACTAGGCACCAGGTCTCGTTGGAGTATATCGTGATGATGGATCTACCAAGAGTGTAGCAATACAAACAAAGAACCAGCTGAATGATGTGTAAGTGCGGGATGATCATTCGAGATCTTCCTATGGTCGTGTTCCGCAGGACTGCTACTACCTCTAGAGAAGAATTGTCAACTTCTACACTTACCTCGGTCCCTGCCGGTCCAGTTCACGAGAGTATGGTCCAGGCTGTAGACGATATGGCCCCTGGAGTTGATGATGTACGTTTGATGACTCTTCTGGGTTGTTATCTTCATGGTGGCAGGTAGGAAGACCAAGGCTTTTGCGGGCGGCGCTGTGGGGAAGAGCGGACCTTGTGGCTGATCTACTCCATCGCGGAGCTGATATAACCCAGTCGAGCCCGTAGGAGCCACCCTGATCACAGCGATATGCTGATCAACTCTCCGGCGTTTGTAGATCTGGAATCACAGCAGTTCACGTAGCCGCAATGACTGGTGATGCTGCTGTTATACGAGTGGTAGGATGATGCAACAGCTCACAACCGGTCGGTATCATCTTGTACTAGATTGTTGAGCACGTTGGTCCCACGAGTAAAGACACGAAGTACTTAGACATTTTGCGGAAAACCCGAGGTGTGGCTTCGGGATTAGCCATCGTCGTTGGTGAACCTCTCACAGATCTCTCGGCTCTCTTGGAGTTGAAGGACCACTTTGGTCGAGCTGTAGCGGGCAAGGGTGTCCGTGACTTCCATCGAGCCATTCGACGAGCCCGTGAATACGGCCAGAATGTTTGGGGATTCGTCAATGGCGACTCCGAGGCCATCATGGAGGCAGTGCTCCCGCGGTGCTACAAAGACCGGGTGAAGTTCAGGATGCGAAGGATGCCTATCCCGATTAACCCCGACTGTATGCAGGTGGGTATGAGGACACTATTGCCCCTTGGAAGCTCATCTCCTCGTAGGGTGGGTTCACAGCCCTGCATAGAGCTGCATGTGATGGTAGCGTCAGAAAGACTAAGTTCGTTCTCGCTTCTGGTGGAGATGTGAATAAATTATGCGAAGTGAGAAGGGAAACGGTCTCGTGTGGTTGCTGAGCGTTACGGGAAGCGAAACTCTTTAAGAACGGAATTTAAGAGAGTCCTTTTGTTCATTGAGTAGTTACGTGGCTGGACTCCGCTTCAATGGGCTGTTTATTCGGGCAATTTACATGTCGTTGCCTGCCTGCTGGCGCACGGAGCAGATGGGAACATACAGTGCCTTGTGAGTTATCGTGTCGGCATCTGTGTAATTATCCTAATTTTAGTATAATGGTCATACTCCGATGCATCTGGCTGTGCTCTATAACCGGCCACGTATTCTCCAAGCTCTTTTGCTTCACGAATGTGATGTGACCAAGCAGTCCCGTTCTGCATATCGGGTGGGCCACGAAGGAGAAGGTGGAAAAGTTGCCGTGCTGAGGTATAGGGGATGTGTCTAGGCTCTTAGGAATAATGTGTTCTCTCCAGAGCTGGCAGCACCCCGATGCACTATGCTTTGGGATTGGGACGAGAGGAGCTTGCTATTATGGTAAGCTATCATGGCTCGTATTCTACGGATTACAGTAGGCGCATGCCTACGACGATGACGTTTGTGATCAGACTGCTTTCTCTCAGATTGTTGATCACCTGAACCCTCGAAAGCTGCGAGGTCCCACTTGTGTCCGAGACAGGAGCTCTCGAGGTGAGTCTGTCAAATCGAATTTAGTCGACATGTCGTGGTGTTCTTCAATCATCGAGACGGGTTGTGCGTCATTTCTCAGCCGTGGAGCATTTGATGAGCATCTTGAATGATCGAGGGCAGACTGCTGCAGACAGCAGGAGGAGCGAATGAGATTCATTCGACAGATTTGCAGTCTGGTCGTCCAGTCTGGCAATCAACAGTGTTCGAAAGTTTACCCCAAAGGTTGCCACTTATTCTCTTTTGAGTCTCCTCACGTCGTGAATTTCACATCATGCTGGTCGGGCTGGCAGTGTTGGCTAGCCCTGTTATGACTGTTGTACCCAGGGTGACCTTGTTGAGTTATCAAGTCCGATGAATTATCG